>NW_024720331.1:0-7500 GCF_018991925.1 Homarus americanus
CAAAGTCAATCGGGAGTCGATTTAATAGCATACTACAGAAACTTGCACACCCGAATGGGAGACCGTCAAAGTCAATCGGGGGTCGAGCATACTTTACAAAATGATCCGAGAATCTGCACACACACCGAGTGGGAGACGGTGATGAAAACGTCCGCCCTTATATGTTCGATTGCACTATTTCACTATATTAAGGGGAGAGGGTGCCTTCGCACACATATTCGGTGTGAAATATCTTCCGCCCCCAGCGGAGCGCTTCGGCGCCTCTGCGAAGCAAAGCGCGGCATTCAAAAACAACAACCAAAGTTGCCGTCGCTTTCCCTTCCCTGCCCTGCAATGGCTGGAGCAGCAGCAGCAGCAGAAGAAGAGAGAGAGAGAGAAAATAGTCTCATGGGGTCAGAGGAATGGCAGTGGAGCGCGATCTATGAATTTCACTAGCCAGGTCTGTCTCCCAATTGAACATTATTACTCTCTCGGCGCGCACGTCGCCACCACGGTTTCCGCGACAGCAGCAGCATCGTGATGTTGCGTCTATTGTAAGTCCGGACCCGGGTTATTCGGCTGTTCGCGAACAGTCAGGTTTTAACCTTGCCTAACAAACGATCAAACAACTTCCACTCTCGAGGTGCGGTACGGTGACTGTCCTATCGTCCGCTCTTGTATACTGGATTGCACTATTTCACTATATTAAAGAGAGGTGCCTTCACACACCTATTCGGTGTGGAATATCTTCCGCCCCCAGCGGGCGCTTCGGCGCCTCTGCGAAACAAAAGCAGCATTCAAAACAACAACCAAAAGTTGCCATCCTTTACTTCCCTGCCTGCAATGGCTGGAGCAGCAGCAGCAGAAAGAAGAGAGAAAATAGTCTCATGGGGTCAGAGGAATGGCAGTGGAGGCGCGATCTATGAATTTCACTAGCCAGGTCTGTCTCCCAATTGAACATTATTACTCTCTCGGCGCACACATCGCCACCACGGTTTCCGCGACAGCAACAGCATCATGATGTTGCGTCTGTATAAGTCGGAACCGGGTTATTCCCGGCTGTTCTACGCGAACAGTCGGGTTTTAACCGCTGCCTGTAACAAACGATCAAACAGCTTCCACTCTCGAGGTGCGGTACGGTGACTGTCCTATCGTCCGCTCTTGTATGCTGAATTGCACTATTTCACTATATTAAGGAGAGGTGCCTTCACACACCTATTCGGTGTGGAATATCTTCCGCCCCCAGCGGGCGCGCCTAAGCACCTCTGCGAGAAATAAAAAGCCGCGGCATTCAAAAGCAACAACCAAAGTTGCCCGTCGCTTTCCTTCCCTGCCCCTGCAATGGCTGGAGCAGCAGCAGCAGCAACAGCAGAAAGAAGAAGAGAGAGAGAGAGAGAAAAATAGTCTCATGGGGTCAGAGGAATGGCGGTGGGCGCGATCTATGAATTTCACTAGCCAGGTCTGTCTCCCAATTGAACATTATTACTCTCTCGGCGCGCACGTCGCCACCACGGTTTCCGCGACAGCAGCATCATCATGATGTTGCGTCTATTGTAAGTCCGGAACCGGGTTATTCGGCTGTTCGCGAACAGTCAGGTTTTAACCTTGCCTAACAAACGATCAAACAACTTCCACTCTCGAGGTGCGGTACGGTGACTGTCCTATCGTCCGCTCTTGTATGCTGGATTGCACTATTTCACTATATTAAGGGGAGAGGGTGCCTTCACACACATATTCGATGTGAAATATCTTCCGCCCCCAGCGGAGCGCTTCGGCGCCTCTGCGAAGCAAAACGCGGCATTCAAAAACAACAACCAAAATTGCCGTCGATTTCCTCTCCCTGCCCTGCAATGGCTGGAGCAGAAGGAGAGCGAGAGAGAGAATAGTCTCATTGGGTCAGAGGAATGGCAGTGGAGCGGGCTAATGGCGAGTAGGCTCGAGATCTATCAATTACACTAGCCAGGTCGCTCTCCCTATTGAACATTATTACTCTCTCACGTCGCCACTGCGGTTTCCGCGACAGCAGCAGCATCATCATGATGTTGCATCCACCAATTAGTCCGGAACCGGGTTATTCGGCTGTCTGCAGGTGGTCCGGTTTAACCTTACCTTATCCACTTCAGGGTGCGGTACGGTGAATATTCTATCATTGACGCAGCATGCTGGATTGCACTATTTCACTATATTAAGGGGAGAGGGTGCCTTCACACACATATTCGGTGTGAAATATCTTCCGCCCCCAGCGGAGCCCTTCAGCGCCTCTGCGGTATCAAAGTACTGGCATTCAAAAACAACAACCAAAATTGCCGTCGCTTCCACTGCCCTGCAATGGCTGGAGCAAGAAGGAGAGAGAGAGAGAGATTTTAGTCTCATTGGATCAGAGGAATGGCAGTGGAGCGGAGCTTATGGCAGTGGGCTCGCTCTGCTCCAATTACACTTGCCAGGTCTCTCTTCCGTTTGGACATTATTTACTCCGTCTCTCTCTCGGCGCACACATCGCCACCCTACTAGTTTCCGTCACAGCATATGCTGCGGCCTTTCAGTCGGGAACGGGGCTCCCCTTCGCCTTGCTGTCTGCCCAACTTAGCGGACTTGCGTTGGCTGATCACCCCGTCTTCGCGTCTGTGCCGGCCTTCAATGCAGCGCCCAACCGTCTCTTGACCGAGATTCATTGCACTATTCCACGCGCAAACAGCTACCCTAAATGTGCATAGACAACGCTCATGGTTCAACACGACCAGGGCGCAGTCTGGGAGCCGAGTATACTAAAAAGAGAGTTTAGCAGCCAAAACTCGTCAAAGCACACGTTGGGTTACCCCATCACCTAACAACGATGATGGCGGTTCCCACCCGTGAAATACACAACCTAACCAATATTGGGCGACGATGGCGCTCATGAGCCCACGTCCCCACAAACCGTAAGAGAAAGAGAGAGAGGAGGAGATGGGCCAATGTGCGGTCCCTCGCCCAATGTCTTATGCCTCGCTGGGGCAAAGAGAAGAGAAGAGGAGCGGATAAGGGAGGAGATTGGCCAACGTGCGGTCCCTCGCCCAATGTCGGCTGCCTCGCTGGAGCTGGGTAAAGAGGAGAGGAGCGGATAAGGGAGGAGATTGGCACACACGGTGGCGCTGCCGGCGCCGAGGATAGCAAGCGAAGGTGCAGTTTGATCTGATCATCTGGTTTGCTATTTCTCTAAGGCCAACGTGCGGTCCCTCGCCCAATGTCGGCTGCCTCGCTGGGGCAAAGAGAAGAGGAGAGGATAAGGGAGGAGATTGGCACACACGGTGGCGCTGCCGGCGCCGAGGATAGCCAGAGAAGGTGCAGTTTGATCTGATCATCTGGTTTGCTATTTCTCTAAGGCCAACGTGCGGTCCCTCGCCCAATGTCTTCTGCCTCGCTGGGGCAAAGAGAAGAGGAGCGGATAAGGGAGGAGATTCGCCAACGTGCGGTCCCTCGCCCAATGTCGGCTGCCTCGCTGGAGCTGGGGCAAAGAGGAGCGGATAAGGGAGGAGATTGGCACACACGGTGGCGCTGCCGGCGCCGAGGATAGCAAGAGAAGGTGCAGTTAGATCTGATCATCTGGTTTGCTATTTCTCTAAGGCCAACGTGCGGTCCCTCGCCCAATGTCTTCTGCCTCTCTCTCAATCTCACTATTTTGGCCGCCGTGATAGGCGCCGCCAACAACAGCAGCTACCTGGTTGATCCTGCCAGTAGTCATATGCTTGTCTCAAAGATTAAGCCATGCATGTGTAAGTACAAGCCGATTTAAGGCGAAACCGCGAATGGCTCATTAAATCAGCTATGTTTCATTGGATCTGTAAACCCACTTACTTGGATAACTGTGGCAATTCTAGAGCTAATACATGCAATTGGTCTCTGACCGCAAGGGAAGAGCGCTTTTATTAGTTCAAAACTGGTCGGGCCCCGGTCCGTAACCCACCTGTGGTGAATCTGAATAACTTCGGGCTGAGCGCACGGTCTCCGCACCGGCGCCGCTTCTTTCAAGTGTCTGCCTTATCAGCTTTCGATTGTAGGTTATGCGCCTACAATGGCTATAACGGGTAACGGGGAATCAGGGTTCGATTCCGGAGAGGGAGCCTGAGAAACGGCTGCCACATCTAAGGAAGGCAGCAGGCACGCAAATTACCCACTCCCGGCACGGGGAGGTAGTGACGAAAAATAACGATGTGAGTCTCATCCGAGGCCTCGCAATCGGAATGAGTACACTTTAAATCCTTTAACGAGTATCCATTGGAGGGCAAGTCTGGTGCCAGCAGCCGCGTAATTCCAGCTCCAATAGCGTATATTAAAGTTGTTGCGGTTAAAAAGCTCGTAGTTGGATCTCAGTTCCGGACTGACGGTGCACCGCCCGGTGTTTACTGTCACGCTCGAACAGCCCCGCCGCTCGCACGGATGCTTTGTCGAGTGTCCCGAGTGGCCGGAGAGTTTACTTTGAAAAATTAGAGTGCTCAGAGCAGGCTATTTGAATGGCCCGAATGGTGATGCATGGAATAATGGAATAGGACCTCGGTTCTATTTTGTTGGTTTTCGGAACCAGAGGTAATGACTAATCGGAACAGGCGGGGCATTCGTATTGCGACGCTAGAGGTGAAATTCTTGGACCGTGCAAGACGAACTACTGCAAAGCATTTGCCAAGATGTTTTCATTAATCAAGAACGAAAGTTAGAGGTTCGAAGGCGATCAGATACCGCCCTAGTTCTAACCATAACGATGCCAACTAGCGATCCGCCGGCGTTATTCCCATGACCCGGCGCAGCTTCGGGAAACCCAAGTCTTTGGGTTCCGGGGGAAGTATGGGTGCAAAGCTGAAACTTAAAGGAATTGACGGAAGGGCACCACCAGGAGTGGAGCCTGCGGCTTAATTTGACTCAACACGGGAAACCTCACCAGGCCCAGACACCGGAAGGATTGACAGATTGAGAGCTCTTTCTCGATTCGGTGGGTGGTGGTGCATGGCCGTTCTTAGTTGGTGGAGCGATTTGTCTGGTTAATTCCGATAACGAACGAGACTCTAGCCTACTAAGTAGTCGACGGATCTCCAGAAAATGGTGTCCAGTTCGCAACTTCTTCTTAGAGGGATAAGCGGCAATTCTAGCCGCACGAGATTGAGCAATAACAGGTCTGTGATGCCCTTAGATGTTCTGGGCCGCACGCGCGCTACACTGAAGGGATCAACGAGTTTTCCCCCTCCGAGAGGAGCGGGTAACCCGTTCAAAGCCTTTCTTGATAGGGATTGGGGCTTGCAATTGTTTCCCATGAACGAGGAATTCCCAGTAAGTGCAAGTCATCAGCTTGCGCTGACTACGTCCCTGCTCTTTGTACACACCGCCCGTCGCTACTACCGATTGAATGATTTAGTGAGGCCTTCGGACTGGCGCTCTTGGATTGTCGGCCCCGTTGCCCGCGAGGGTTTTCTGGGGTCGTCGCCTCGAGCTGACGGAAAGATGTCCAAACTTGATCATTTAGAGGAAGTAAAAGTCGTAACAAGGTTTCCGTAGGTGAACCTGCGGAAGGATCATTAACAGAGAGAAAGAGAACGGGGCGCTCTTAAAACTACTACTCTCCTGATTTGGGCGGTCTCGGGCTATGCTCTGGCAACTCCAGCAGGGAAAGAGGACAATCCCGGCCCCCGCACCAAAAATAGGTACCACGCTGTGGGTGGACCACACTCGGGCGAGAGCGCGAAGACCGGAGGAGGACGGACAGGGCTTTGGACAGCTGCCCGTCCGTTCCTTACTACCGGCGAATAAGCCTCTTGACCCAAAAAGAGTGAAATTCTAGTGTCAAAAAACAACAACAAGCCGTCCGGCCAAACCCAAACCACAAACTTGGGCTATATCTGTCAAACCCTTTCATCGAGACTCGACCTGTGATGGTTAGTCGCAAAAAGACCAAATGGCAAATACACAACTCTTAACGGGGGATCACTCGGCTCGTGGGTCGATGAAGACAGCAGCAAACTGCGTGTCGGTATGTGAATCGCAAGAATACCAGATACATCGACAAGTTGAACGCATATTGCGGCGGCGGCAGCCATATGAGCTTGTCGCCGCCACTCCTCTACGAGGGTCGGAAATATACATCCATCGGTTGCTGCGAGTTCGGTACCTGCTGACTGTCTCCCCGACACGAGGGTAACCCGAACCGAGCTTCCGCCTTGGGGTTTAATCGCCCGCGCCTTGCGCGAGGCGTGCCCTTAAAAACAAGCAAGCCTATCACTAGCAAGTCCATGGACTTGGCGCACCCACATTCAACCACAACAAAGCGACAGTTGTCGCCCTCGCAAATAACTGGAGGCGGCGCTCTTTTGCCTGCTGTCCACAGAGACACGAATGGGCGTCGGCCGCTCATGGCTGATGCTGCACATGTTCTAAGAGGCACTCCATCCCACGAAGAGGAAACGAAACCGGGTCGGATATCTTTTAAGTAAGCCCCGCCGGAATTTCGTCTATCACCTCGAAAAGAGTGCTTGGCATGCATTGCAGTGGAACCTAAATTGATGAGTGCGCCTGGGCCCGCAGTCTACCATGTAGTGGTGCAGGCAGAGAGATGAGAATGCTTGGGTGACGCCGTGCTCTTCCTCTCGCGCTCCTCCACCCTCTCCCACGGTCAGACGCGGTGTGGGCGTTCTCTTTGAGAGTTCGCCACGAGTCCACGTCTATCTCATGACTGGGAGGGAGGCAGGGGGAGTTCTCTCTAAACGCGTTAAAGACGGTGTTGCGCCTCATAACGGCGCTCGCCGGGATAGAGCACTAGTTCTGCAGCCGGAAAGGCCGCTCACGCCAATTAATACTGCGACTCTCGCTCTCTTTCTCCGGATAAACAAGTGCCACTGCTGTGGCATGCGGGAACGGGGAAAGAGGTCAAAGATTAAGCGGCAAAGGTGCGGCCGAGTAAGGGCGGAACACGAGCGTATATGCATTAAAACTGTGTGTGTATATGACTCTGCGAGAGATGTTCTGCTGGAACACTTTTCCTATTGGCTATTTACCACTCAATGAGAAGGAACGGAGTCAGGGGTGGGAGTGCCGGCGCCATGGCCGCTGGTACCCCGCGACAAGCCCCTCAAACCTTCCTGCCTGGTAATGTCGGTGGTGAAGAAAGTCGGTGGCAGAGCGTCTTCCGCTTCGTGGTTGGGGAACTTGTTCCCCCTAAGGATGATGAGACCACGATCGACCTCGTAGTAGGAGAGAGCTACCCGCCAAATTTAAGCATATTAATAAGCGGAGGAAAAGAAACCAACAGGGATTCCCTTAGTAAGGGCGACTGAACCGGGAAAAGCCCAGCGCATAACCTCGATATCTTCGGGCACGAGGGGTGTTGCGTTTCAGAGGGTCCAGCACGCCGTCCCATACCGTCTAAGTCAAGCTTGAAAGCGGCCACTGCCCATGGAGGGTGACAGGCCCGTATGGCGGCGCCCGTGAGGGTACAGATGGGACGGTCGGAAAGGGCCTCTCTGTAGAGTCGGGTTGCTTGAAAGTGCAGCCCAAAGCAGGTGG
>NW_024720331.1:12500-28678 GCF_018991925.1 Homarus americanus
AAGCAGCCTAAACTGTTTAGCCTGACCGTGGCCAAAGTCTAACAGGGGACCTTAAATTTTATAGAATAATAATAATACAGGCAACTAACCAACCACTACCGGGCCACGCCTAACCCTAACCACTACTTTCGCCGGAGGGTTTCGTCACGCTCCCCGATGGCGAAATCCTCCATTACAGCAAAAGTGTCTGTTTAACCTAACCTTAGTACAAAGTCTCTATTGGTGTCCTCCATTTACTAGAGGTTAGCCACCCGAAGTCAATAAGAGACAAGGAAATAATCCAAGCAGCCTAAACTGTTTAGCCTGACCGTGGTAAAGTCTAACGGGGGACCTTAAATTTTATATAATAATAATAATACAGGCAACTAACCAACCACTACCGGGCCGCCTAACCTAACCACTACTTTCGCCGGAGGTTTCGTCACGCTCCCCGATGGCGAAATCCTCCATTACAGCAAAAGTGTCTGTTTAAACTAACCTTAGTACAAAGTCTATTGGTGTCCTCAATTTTATAGAGGTTAGCCACCCGAAGTCAATAAGAGACAAGGAAATAATCCAAGCAGCCTAAACTGTTTAGCCTGACCGTGGTAAAGTCTAACGGGGACCTTAAATTTTATATAATAATAATAATACAGGCAACTAACCAACCACTACTAACCGATGGCGAAATCCTCCATTAAGCAAAAGTGTCTGTTTAACCTAACCTTAGTACAAAGTCTATTGGTGTCCTCAATTTATAGAGGTTAGCCCGAAGTCAATAAGAGACAAAGAAATAATCCAAGCAGCCTAAACTGTTTAGCCTGACCGTGGTAAAGTCTAACGGGGACCTTAAATTTTATAGAATAATAATAATACAGGCAACTAACCAACCACTACCGGGCCGCCTAACCTAACCACTATTTCGCCGGAGGTTTCGTCACGCTCCCCGATGGCGAAATCCTCCATTACAGCAAAAGTGTCTGTTTAACCTAACCTTAGTACAAAGTCTATTGGTGTCCTCAATTTTATAGAGGTTAGCCACCCGAAGTCAATAAGAGACAAAGAAATAATCCAAGCAGCCACCACTATCTAGCCTAAACTGTTTAGCCTGACGTAGAGTTTTTAATAAATCTGGTGATATGGAACCACACACAACCCCCTTAACCTGGGATAATGCAATCAAATGGATAATTGCTAACTATTCTCAGAGATAATGCAATCAAATGGTTACTAACCGGGGCTGCGCCCCGACCCCTGTTGTTAGATACTGTATTTGGTCATGATGAATTGTTTATTAGACTATAAGAAATCCTCTTCCTTCTTGTATTGGCAAGGGGAGTTTGCTTTAACTTAGGTATGCTAGCCTAAGTAAAAATAGACACGGAGCTGCGAAGACCTGATTCTTTTGCTGCATGTTTGAGTCTGCAACTTTGTTGTGATAGACACTCAATCCTAGTGATTGTACTTACTCAACATAGTGACGGTGTAATTACCATCACAGATTGTACGGGAAATTCCAACTTTGGAAAAAACAAATATTTGGCCTACCCAAATTTTGACTACTACCCGTGCGTCTACGTCCTGGATTGGCCAATCAGTGGTGCCCCACGGTGGCGTGATACATGCACGTTTACTGCGGTGCTCTGATTGGCTGACCGAACGTGGCGTGGTAGGTAGGCTGTTTCTACTCTCTAAGTCCTCTTCTTTCCTTTTTCATCCCCCTCATGCACTCCGTTCTTTGAACGGGAGGCGGGATTTAGCGATACGGTCGATCCGGCAAGGGAACCTGTGATAGTGCAGGGCACCCCTTGTCCGGGGGTCACCGGTAGGTGGCAACTTTTTTAGATATTACTATAGTCACAGGTAACCTGGGTGCAGAACCCTACGAGCCCGACGCCCGTCCAAGAGGGGGGGGCGGGGTCACTGCTCCCAGGCAGGAGCCCTGTGTTATAGGTAGGATTAGATGTAATCAAGAAGATGACAACTAGCATTAGAATAAAACATAGAGATAAGGGACACTCTATTGGAAGGGGAAAAGTGGCAGAAATCACTTACAACAAACTGCAAGTCCCACTAACTAGAATATTCAGCACCAATGAAGGTTTTAAAGTAATCTGTAGAGATGACTTTGATTCAGATAAAATCCTTTCAAAAGAAGCAAGAGATATATTTTACAATGAAGGCCTTATTGTTGTCATGCCACCAGAACAAAAAGCAAAAAGATCAGTTTTTGTTCGTCAAGTCGATCAAGAGATCGGGAGGAAGACATCGGAAGACCTGAAAGAAGAACTGGAACGCCAAAATAGGTGGATGAAGATTGAAGAAGTCATTAAGATAAAGAACTATACTCATGTTTTTAAGATTACTTTTGAAGAAGTGTCAATGGCTGAGAAAGTTTTACAACAGGGCTTTCTAATATTCAACATGTCAGTCACACCACATCAAATAAAGAAGGAGACATTCATCAGTCTACCAAACTTGCTTCTCCTGCTACAAATATGAGAAGAACACACAACGAGAGACTGTCCGGAAAAAGAAAAAAAATTACTGCTCCGTTATTGCAGGCGACGACCATACTACACTGAATGTAAGAATACGCATGTTGGCTGTCTCCTTTACAACAAGAGAAACGGGAATGTATACATGGGACATAGGACGTTAGCAATGGCATGCCCAATAAAAAAACACATGATAAAGTACAAGAAACAAAAGGAAAAGGAACAAAGACAAGAAGGATACGACATACATCGAAATAGCAAAAGAAAGGGAAGCGGTCAAGAGCTCATGAACCAGAATCCACAGTATTAAACCTAAGTGAGCCAATACATGATAAGGTAATGATTAGTATGATCCGCTTTATTTACTTTTGACCATCATTGCGGATCGCTAATGAGAAATTAAGGAAAATGTTTAAATTGAATAACCTACCAGAGATGATATTTCCAGAAAATCCACAATCCGAAAAACTATTTCAGACAACATATGCAAGCGAACTGAGAGAAAGACTACATCAAGACGAACAAAGGTTTGAGCAAGGAGCAACAGCTGATACACAAGGAACACAAGCGACTGATAGAGATCCCAGACAAATGACTAGAAGTGACAAAGAGAAGATAGAAATAACAAAAGGACAGACAAAGGAGTAGGAGGAGAGAAGATAAGATGGAAACTGATCACAATATACAACCTGAATCTGCTGAAGAAATTGGATTAAAAGTTATCACTACAACAAAACATGGAATCCCAACATCGAGACCAACAGGAGGGACAATAGTAAAAACCTGTGAAGGAGGGATATACAAGTGGACATATCAAGAAAAATCCCTAAGTGAAGATTATGTCTGGTCACTAATTACTACGGACAAACTAAAGATTACGGCCAAAGACTTTAAAATAGTAGACCCGTCAGAGTATAGAAGAGTCAGAAGCGGGAAACAGGATGATAGGTCTCCACTCCAACTGACTGCCACAATCCAAGTATAAGAAATAATGGACAATAGACAAACAGTAAGAACTTTAAGAATAATACAACACAACGTAAGAAACTGGAAGACCGAGAGAATTAACCTAAGTAATATATATCGCGAAATTGACCCTGACATTATGCTAATAAACAGTCACGGTGAGACAGAAAACAACAACATAAAACTCTTTAACTATTATGTAAACCAAAGAAATAAATCGGGCGAGAAAAATGACGGAGTAGCGATAGCGGTTAAAAGAAACTTAAAATTTAAACTAATTGATGACTTCCAGGATGAATTTCTAGCAATAAAAATAAATACAACTCAAGGAGACGTAATTATTGCTACTACTTACCTATAGAAGACCTATTAAAATTGGCTAATAATAGTCATCCGATGTACATCTTAGGAGACTTTAACGCCAGACATAGGATTTTTGACAATACAAATAATAACGTCGTGGGAAACGCCTTAATCAATTAATAAATTTAGGAAAATCAATCATCTGGGTCCTAACTTTCCAACCTGGAGAAATCACAATACACAATCGACACCAGACAAAATTTACTTTTTCAATTAACCATCTGGTCAACAAGCCTACATACACCACTCAGATTAACTACAAAGGAAAACAACAGAAGATATAGACTCAGAAATGGACAGACTGCACTCAGCAATAAAAACATCTATAACCAAACACACTCCTACTTCACACTTTAGAACATTACCCAACAACAGACTACCAGAAGAAGTTAAATTAATCCAGACCTATTACAATGAAAAAACAGGTATATGGAAAGACACGGCAGTAACAGATGGCTATTGTTACGAGTTGATTTAGAATATAGTTATACGTCTACCCAGATCCCAACAGGTAACAACAATAAAAACAAAGACAATCGGACTATAAAAGGGTAGACAAAGGATGCGAGTTTTCGTTGTATATAATAGAGTACCATAAATCCCTTAACAAAATATTCAGCTTATAAATTACCCTTAACCAAACTTAACCTAAACATTAACAGTATATACATATTAATAAACATAAAACAATCTCGAAGCAAGTGGACGTGGGGAAATTAATACAAGAGATACTAGTACTTAAGTGAGGAGCTGAGATGGCTGACGAGTAAGGCTGAGTATTGTAGAAGACGGTAGGTAGTCACTGCACGTACGTAGGTTTAGAGGATAGATGATCCTGTGGTTCCCAGAGCCAAGTGCTCTCTCCTCGAATTGGAGGTGACGGCAACAACCAGGATAGGAAGAAGGGAAACCTCGGAGTGGTAACTAAGACGAGTCATACTCGTGTCTCGTCCCTAGATGGCGTTGCTCGTGGTGCTGGGTAGGTAGATCAGGACAATAGATGGCGTGGTTCGTAGTGCTGGGTGGAGGGGTTCGTAACACACCCCCCCTCCAAAGACCTCCGTAGCGCGGGCGCGAAGGAGGTGATCACCTGGTGCGTCTGGAGAGTAGCTGCTGCATTTTCACTGGAGCTCGGGATAAGGAGTCCGCAATCAGGTTGTCCACCCCCTTTATGTGCCGGACTTGTAGATTATAGGGCTGGGTGAGGAGAGCCCAGCAGAGGATTCGCTGGCTGGTCTTGTTGGTTTGGATGAACGTGAGCGGGTTATGGTCCGTGAAGACTAGGGTTGTTTGTGGGCGAGATTGGAGGTAACATTCAAACTTCTTTATTGCCAACACCAGAGCCAGGGCCTCCTTCTCTATGGTCGAGTAGTTGGTCTGATGTTTTTTCAACTTGGCGGAGTAGTATGCCACAGGGTGAAAGACATCAGTGGTTGGGTCATGGGGCTATTTACTCAAACACCACTAGCGTCGGTGGAAAGTGTAGTCGGGCTTGGAGGCAAGGAAGGCTTTGAGGCGGTGGAAAGACTGGTCGCACCTCTGGTTCCAGATGTAAGGGACCGCAGAACTGGTAAGGTCTGTGAGGGGTCCAGCCACGCTGGAGAAGATTGCTACCAGGCCAGTGCACATCCCAGGCATGATTATTTCTCCATTCGCTTGGAGTGGGGAAGGACAAGATAGCTTTAACGTTTGCGTCCTTGGGTCTCACCATACCATGCCCAACGATATGTCCCAGGTAAGTCACTGAGGCCCGGCCAAAAGCAGATTTAGCCAGGTTTATGGTGAATCCAGTCTCTTGCAGTCGTGCAAACAGTATCTCCAAACGCACCAGATGTTCGTCCCAGCTGTCCGACACCACCACCAGGTCATCCAGGTAGGCGAACGTCCCCCCTAGGTCCTGAATTAGGAAGTTGATGGCCCTCTGGAATGTGGCCGGAGCATTAGAAAAGCCAAACGCCATAACCAAATATTGAAAAAAGACCAAATGGAGTTATAAATGCCGAGATTATTTTGGCCCTATCCGTGAGTCCCACTTGATAATATCCTTTCAATAAGTCCACCGTACTGATAAATTTGGCACAGCCTATGCTGTCTATTATATCTTCAATCAAAGGTAAAGGGTAGGAGTCTGAGACAGTGACCTGGTTCACTTTACGATAATCGGTACAGAAACGAAAAGTGCCATCGGGTTTTGGAATGAGAAGGCAAGGTGAAGCCCAGGGGAGGTACTAGGCTCAGCTAAGTTATGTTTTAACAAAAATCTACCTTTTTTCATAATCTCTTTTTTTTGGATTTAGTCGATAGGCTGATTGCCTAATGGGTTGTATCATCCGAGATTAGCTTAATATCATGTTTAAGTATATTGCAAAACCCTGGAGGTCTGATGTGACTTTAGGAAATGTTGATAATAACTTAGTGAGATCTTTTGCTTGAGATGGATTCAGAACAGAAAAATACTCATCAAGTTGTTGAGTATGTGACTGTTAGTAGGGTTTTCTTTAGGTAGAGAAGTCTAAATTCTCCAATAGGTCCATGTCATCTGTCTCCGGCTCCGGCCCTGACAAAACCGTATGTATACAGGTTGACTTATAGCCTCTGGGATGTCTTCCTCTGACTGCCTGGAATGGTAAAGTTTCATGAGATTAATGTGAACAAGTTGTGAATCTTTTCTGCGATCAGGAGTATGGACTATATAGTTGAGAGGAGATAGTTTATTAGCAACTATATAGGGACCAGTAAACTTGCTTTTAAGGGGAGAGCCTGGAATGGGTAGAAAGAGTAACACTTTGTCACCTGGAGAAAATGATCTTTTAACTAATTTAGGTTGGGACTTCACCATTTTTCTTGGACTTTTTAAGTTTGACTGAGCAATGGTTCGGACTTCAGTTAATTTGTCCCTTAAAGTGTCAATGTATTGGGAAACTGTTGCGAGCTTAATAGATGGAGTGTCAAACCACTGCTCCTTTACTATTTTAAGGGGTCCCTTATTTGTCTCCCATATAGTAACTCGACGGGGAGAAACCCAATGACTCCTGGGGACATTCCCTGATGGCAAAGAGTAACAAGTTTCATCCCAATTCCTTTTGGTGTTCTATACAGTATTTTTGAGCATTGATGTACAATGGTCCACACTGAGGTCTTTCATCACCTGTTTGAAAAGATTGCTCGTAAAATTGGTGCCCTGATCGGATTGGATCTCTTTAGGAATGCCCACTGAAGTGAAAAGGTGCAAAAGATGTTTGATTACGTTTTTTGAAGTGATGCTTTTAAGGGGAAAAGCCTCAGGATAGCATATTTCGGTATCCTGTACCAAAATAGAATTAATTCCTTCTTGTCCCGTCTTTTTCAAATGGTGTAGAAAATACTGGGATGGGCTTAATGGGAGCTGCTGGTATACTTTCATTTGGTTTTCCTACCATTTGACAAATATGACAAGATTTTAGGTATTTTGACACATCCTTCCTAAGTCCAGGCCAATAATAGTGTTGGAGGAGCTTTTTATATGTTTCAGGATTCCCAAATGTCCTGAAATACCATCATGGGCAAGGGCAATTAATGCTGGTCTGACTGAGGTGGGAATTACCACTTGATGTATTTCAGACCACGTGTCTAGATGGGCAAGCTCAGGGGGCCTATAAGCCCTCATCAAAACCCCTTCATGATAATAAAAACACGGAAGGGTGTTAAAATCTTTACCTCAACTGCTGCATGATGAAGTTTAGTCAAAGATGGATCAGATTGTTGGGCTTTATTTCCGACTCATCGCACTACATTGTCTTATTATTTTGCAAGATCTTCTGCTTAAGGTAAGGAGAAAATATTAGAGGCAGGTTTTTGACAGAGGGCCCATTTCGCTACTCTGTGACCGGGTGACAGCACAAGATGGGAAAAGGTGAGGAGTAGTTTCTTCAAGGTCAGTGGTGGAGTTGACAGGTAAGGGAGAGTCGACTGTCTTTATGTTGGGAACCACTAGATCTCCTGCCAAGTCATTACCCAATAATAAATGAATGCCACTCACAGGCATTGGATCTTTCCTAATGGCTATTTGCACTTCCCCAGTAATCAAGGGACATTGGAGGTGCACTTTAGCTAAGGGATAGGAAGAATGGGATGAGAGATCTGAAATTAGAACAATCTCATTAGTAAATGCGGTAGATATATCGGGAATGACGTTAAACAGGAGGATAGATTGTGCTGCGCCCGTATCACGTAGTATACGAATAGGGAAAGAACGAGACCCCTCTATGATTGAAATTTTTCCCTCATAGGTGAATGAAGAGAAGAGATCCTGATGGGGCCTTTCCACATTGGTATTTGCTATTGGTTTGGACTTGGGATCCAGGGAACTACTTTTAGCAATTCGACACTTTGGGTGTTTACAATTCTGGATCGTATGGCCTGGGTTTTACAGTAAGAACAAGTAAGCTTGGTTGCATCGGGGGGAGTAGGTGTGGACCTTTCGACCTACCACTCACGTTCCCAAAGGTTATCATCAGAGGAGGACCCTAACATGTCCGGAAGTACCGTTCTCTACTGCCCAGTGACTCCACCAACAAAGCGTACGCATCAGCCAGCTCAGCAGCACGCCTAAATTAACACTCTCCACGCTCCTCCACATGCTTCAAAGATGTGAAATGGTATCTTGCTCTTCCACTCCTCCAGGACTACCCGATTTAACAAATCTGAAATATTAGAGGTCTCTGTAGCCCTCTAACCACTTCTTAAAAACCCTAAGCTTTTTCTTGAGCAAACTCAACAAGGTGTGGGAGAAAATGGTTTGGTTAGTTTGCAAGCTTCTGCCCGGTATCCATCTGGCGTGATAGCATAAGAGGTGAGGATATTCTTTTTTACGTTATCTTAGTCATCAGTCTGGTCTAAACAGTTATAAACTCTACGAGCCTTACCATATAATTTAGGAACTAACACTGACACCCACTGGTCCTTTGGCCACTCATTCTTCCCGGCTATTTTCTCAAAAGTCCTAAATGACCCGTCCATATCGGATTCATCAAACCCGGGAACAAGGGAAGAAGCAGTAGCAGGGTTAAAAGCAGCTAGTTTCTCTCTTAATGCCACTTCCTTTGATCTAAACTCCGATGTTAAGGTGACTTCTATCTCTCTTACCTGTAGTTCTTTCAGTCTAACCTCCTGCTCCAACTTGCCCCGTTCCATCATTTCCTCATGCTCCAACTTGGCCTGTTCCGACCTTCCCTCATGCTCCAACTTGGCCTGTTCCAACTTGGCCTGTTCCAACTTTTCTTCATGCTGCAACTTGGCCTGTTCCGACTCCTGCTCCAACTCGAGTTCTTTCATTTTGATTTGGAACTCGAACCTAGCTCGTTCCAGTTCTAAGGCGTTGAAGTTTCTTGGACATGGGCGTTAATCTGTCAACAGCGGATTCTTTTAAAACTTCATGTTGAACCAGCACTTCAATCACATGATTTTTTAACATTTTCTTAGTCAGTTGCTGTGAAAATGGGATATTATAATAGTTGGCTATTTCTTTCCATTCTTTCTTCAGGATATTAACACGTAATTTAGCTACGGAAGGATTTTCAATAAAATCCTGGAGATCAAAACCTGAGGTGGCCATTGTTAAGAAAAATAGGATAAATTAACTAATGGTCCAAAGATAAGATAAGTGGATAACCCTAGAAAATATCACGGCAGTGGATAACCAGAAAGTCCCGAAAACTAACCAAGTTATACCTAGGGAAATTACACTTATGATTATTGTTCTTCTGAGAAGATCCTTAGATAAGGATAAGAGACTTGAAAGAGGTAGGGCGTATTACGGCATTAATATAAAGATCCGGATTAACAACCTGATATACTTGAAAAGGGCGTATTACGGCATTAATATAAAGATCATTAACAACCTGATTTACGGCATTAATATAAAGATCCGGATTAACAACCTGATAAATGGTATGATTGACCCTGAATGAGATAATGAGAAGAACAATAATTGAGGCTTTATAATTATGGGGTCCTGGTAGAGCGGGCGTCCCAAGATATCACTTCACCGTAAACTAGTGACTATGGAACCTACTCTGGAGTGAGGGTACGGCATTAAACAGATCCGGATTCTTCCTACACTCGATAAGACTTACTACACAACTGCCACGTGTAATAACAGGTAAGCCTTATGACACTTGGAACCTAATATCCTACGTCTGTCACTCTTACTGTACGATAATACCAATATATGCAAACACATATGAAGGAAACTTTAAACCACCGTAAAGCAATTGTGAACAGAAGTGACTGGGAGGAATAATTAACACTGAGTAACAAGGAGGAAGGAATATGGTACTTAAGGTCGTGTCCTGTCACGGTCGCCATTTGTTACGAGTTGGGGATTTAGAATATAGTTATACGTCTACCAGATCCCAACAGGTAACAACAATAAAAAACAAAGACAATCGGACTATAAAAGGGTAGACAAAGGATGCGAGTTTTCGTTGTATATAATAGAGTACCATAAATCCCTTAACAAAATATTCAGCTTATAAATTACCCTTAACCAAACTTAACCTAAACATTAACAGTATATACATATTAATAAACATAAAACAATCTCGAAGCAAGTGGACGTGGGGAAATTAATACAAGAGATACTAGTACTTAAGTGAGGAGCTGAGATGGCTGACGAGTAAGGCTGAGTATTGTAGAAGACGGTAGGTAGTCACTGCACGTACGTAGGTTTAGAGGATAGATGATCCTGTGGTCACTTCCCAGAGCCAAGTGCTCTCTCTCGAATTGGAGGTGACGCAACAACCAGGATAGGGAGAAGGGAAACCTCGGGTGGTAACTAAGACGAGTCATACTCGTGTCTCGTCCCTAGATGGCGTTGCTCGTGGTGCTGGGTAGGTAGATCAGGACAATAGATGGCGTGCTTCGTAGTGCTGGGTGGAGGGGTTCGTAACACTATATACGACACAGATAGCACTACAGATAAAATTAAGAGACGCATGTAAGGAAGCAAACAATAAAAAATGGAATGATATTATAATGGCGGCTGACATGACTAAAGACACAAAAACATTTTGGACTTCCATAAACAAGATGAGGGGCACAACAAGCAAAAAACACCATACATTAAAGACCAAAATGGAACAAAATTGCACGAGGAAAATGAACAAGAGTCAGCATTCAAAGGGAAATGGGTAAAAGTTTTTAAAATATCAGATGAGAAAAATGAAGATTTTGATAGTGAACACGAATACATAGAATCACCCCAAGGCAATATATAGACTATAACTTATTACCTAATAATCAAATAATAACCATGGGAGAAATGATGCACTGTCTGAGGAAATTTAAGGAAAAAGCCCCTGGGCTCACAGGTATTACACGAAATATGATCATGAATCTACCTGAAAACATTTTAAATAGACTATTAAACATTTATAACGCATGCTTAATAACTGGTTACTTTCCAGACAAACTAAAATATGCTAAAATGATATTTATTCCTAAAGAGGGTAAGGACAATAAGGAAATATTAAACTACAGGCCAATATCTTTATTAGAAATTACCGGGAAACTATTGGAAAAAATATTAAATTCAAGACTTATAGCCTTTTAACACAACATGGGAAAACTAACAACAGACAACATGGATTTATGCCCAATAGAAATACCCTAACTGCAATAGCTATAATAACGGAAATAATTGCAATAGAAAAAAGCAAGGGTAACCAGATCAATATAATTTTAAGGGATGTTTCTAAGGCTTTTGATAAAGTTGGGCATTTAGGCTTGAAATATAAAATATTAAAACTGGGACTTAACGAATACATGCTAAGAATATTGTGTAACTATTTAGATGATAGGAGAGCACAAATTCAAATTGGAAACTTTTTGGGAACTATGTTTAATCTTGAGAGTGGAGTACCTCAAGGAGGATGCCTTTCTCCAACACTATATACAATTTATACTTCAGACACACCTCAACCTACCCCCTTTAGTGAATATGTAATGTTTGCTGATGATATTACTCAAATAAAGAAGAGTATCATACCCAGGAAAATCAACTCAATTTATGGCACTCTACGGTAGAGCGATAAAAAACATAAATGATTTTTGAGAAAAATGGAAAATCAGGACAAATAAGAACAAATTCAAAGATAATACCAATAGCCAAGTTAAATATATTAATAAATCAAATGAGACTATACGACATACAGGAGGTAGGATCTTGGATTAAAACTAACAAAGAGGATATATAATAACATACTTAAAAGATAAAGAACGACAGGCAAGAATAAGATTATCAAAATAAAACGCTTTAGAACCTTAGCATTAATAACAAAAGAAAAGATTTATATTGCCCTTGTCAAATCAATTATGGACTACTTACACCCATCCCATTGAACACCCATAGTAAAACGATGCATTAAAAAGGTTACAAACGGTACAAATATAGCCCTCAGATTTATATATAACATATAAAATATACAGACCATCAATAATGAACAGCTACAAGAGAGCAAACCTCTTGGCAATCAATGTGAATATACACAACAAGGAAAAAGTGACTGAACTTAACACAGAAACATATCAAACTGGAAAAATAATATAGACAGGAAGAAGTAATTGAACCACCTCCTGCCTCAATATACACATTTCTACATAAAACATTACTAGAGGAATAAAGATGAGAGTGACCAACCAGCTCCACTAAGAACCTGGCATACAGTGTGCCTTTAGACTAACACAACTAACACTTAACTAACACCCAAAAAAAATGTGACTACCCTCCCAGTTACACAAGGACCTGGGCGGGCTCACTAACTCCAACAATAACAAAAATAATAATAATAAGCAGCATTATATAAATAAACCAATATTAATACAAAGGTCTGACGACCCAAGGGAGCAGAACAAAGACAAAACACCAATAAGAAAGATGAAGCGATCTGGTTGAGCCCAGATTCTTTCTACTCCTACTGTATTTCAGTTTCACCACCTTTTCTTTAATTCCTAATAATCTTCTTTCACCTCTTAACTAATGACTTCGTATCGTATCGTACTATCTAGCCTAAACTGTTTAGCCTGACGTAGAGTTTTTTAATAAATCTGGTGATATGGAACCACACACAACCCCCCTTAACCTGGGATAATGCAATCAAATGGATAATTGCTAACTATTCTCAGAGATAATGCAATCAAATGGTTAGTTGCTAACCGGGGGCTGCGCCCCCGGACCCCCTGTGTTAGATGCTGTATTTGGTCATGATGAATTGTTTATTAGACTATAAGAAATCCTCTTCCTTCTTGTATTGGCAAGGGGAGTTTGCTTTAACTTAGGTATGCTAGCCTAAGTAAAAATAGATGCCCCTTCCTTATTGGTGTTGTCGATGGCACAGCACAGCACAGCACCGTGCCTATGACGAAATCAACTTCATTAAACTCAACTCATACTTCAAATGCACCAAGAGAACTTGCACACCCGAATGGGAGACCGTCAGAGTCAATCGAGGGTCGATTTAATAGCATACTATACAAAATGATCCGAGAATCTGCACATACCGAGTGGGAGACGGTCGTGAAAGCGTCCGCCCTTGTACGCTGGATGGAACTATTTCACTATAGTAAGGGGTAGGGGCACCTCGGTCATATTATACAACATACCAAAGAAGTTCCATACCCGCATGGGAGACCGTCAGAGTCAATCGGGGGTCGATTTAATAGCATACTACAGAAACTTGCACACCCGAATGGGAGACCGTCAACGTCAATCGGGGATCGATTTGATAGCATACCACAGAAACTTGCACACCCGAATGGGAGACCGTCAAAGTCAATCGGGGGTCGATTTAATAGCATACTACAGAAACTTGCACACCCGAATGGGAGACCGTCAAAGTCAATCGGGGGTCGATTTGATAGCATACTACAGAAACTTGCACACCCGAATGGGAGACCGTCAAAGTCAATCGGGGATCGATTTGATAGCATACCACAGAAACTTGCACACCCGAATGGGAGACCGTCAAAGTCAATCGGGGGTCGATTTGATAGCATACTACAGAAACTTGCACACCCGAATGGGAGACCGTCAAAGTCAATCGGGGGTCGATTTGATAGCATACTACAGAAACTTGCACACCCGAATGGGAGACAGTGAAAGTCAATCGGGGGTCGATTTAATAGCATACTACAGAAACTTGCACACCCGAATGGGAGACAGTGAAAGTCAATCGGGGGTCGATTTAATAGCATACTACAGAAACTTGCACACCCGAATGGGAGACAGTCAAAGTCAATCGGGGGTCGATCAAATAGCATACTACAGAAACTTGCACACCCGAATGGGAAGCGGTCAAAAGAATCAATCGGGGGTTGATAGCATACTACGAAACTTGCACACCCAGATAGGAGACCGTCAAAAAAGTCAATGGGGGTCGATTTGATAGCATACTACAGAAACTTGCACACCCGAATGGGGAGACAGTCAAAAAGTCAATCGGGGGTCGATTTAATAACATACTACAGAAGCACACCCGAATGGGGAGACCGTCAAAAGTCAATCGGTCGATTTAACAACATACTACAAGCTTGCACACCCGAATGGGAAGACCGTCAAAAGAATCAATCGAGGGGTCGGTTGATAGCATACTACAGAAACTTGCACACCCAGATGGGAAACAGTCAAAAGTCAATCGAGGTCGATTTAATAGCATACTACAGAAACTTGCACACCGAATGGGGAGACCGTCAAGTCAATCGGGGTCGATTTAATAGCATACCTACGAAACTTGCACGCAGATAGGGCAAGTCAAAAGTCAATCGGGGGTCGATTTGATAGCATACTACAGAAACTTGCATACCCGAATGGGAGACAGTCAAAGTCAATCGGGGGTCGATTTAATAACATACTACAGAAACTTGCACACCCGAATGGGAGACAGACAAAGTCAATCGGGGATCGATTTAATAGCATACTACAGAAACTTGCACACCCGAATGGGAGACCGTCAAAGTCAATCGGGGGTCGATTTAATAGCATACTACAGAAACTTGCACACCCGAATGGGAGACCGTCAAAGTCAATCGGGGGTCGATTTCATAGCATACTACAGAAACTTGCACACCCGAATGGGAGCCAGTCAAAGTCAATCGGGGGTCGATTTAATAGCATACTACAGAAACTTGCACACCCGAATGGGAGACCGTCAGAGTCAATCGAGGGTCGATTTAATAGCATACTATACAAAATGATCCGAGAATGTGCACACACCGAGTGGGAGACGGTGATGAAAGCGTCCGCCCTTGTACACTGGATGGCACTATTTCACTATAGTAAGCGGTAGGGGCACCTCGGTCATATTATACAACATACCAGAGAAGTTCCACACCCGCATGGGAGACCGTAAAAGTGAATCGGGGGTCGATTTGATAGCATACTACAGAGAACTTGCACACCCGAATGGGAGACCGTCAAAGTCAATCGGGGGTCGATTTGATAGCATACTACAGAGAACTTGCACACCCGAATGGGAGACAGTCAAAGTCAATCGGGGGTCGATTTAATAGCATACTACAGAAACTTGCACACCCGAATGGGAGACCGTCAAAGTCAATCGGGGTCGATTTGATAACATACTACAGAAACTTGCACACCGAATGGGGAGGCCGTCAAGAAGTCAATCGGGGTCGATTTGATAGCATACTACAGAAACTTGCACACCGAATGGAGACGAGTGAAATTAATCGAAGTCGATTTAATATAGCATACTACAGAAACTTGCACACCCAGATAGAGGAGACAGTGAAAAGTCAATGGGGAATCGATTTAATAGCATACTACAGAAACTTTTTTACGAATGGGAGACCGTCAAAGTCAATCGGGGGTCGATTTAATAGCATACTACAGAAACTTGCACACCCGAATGGGAGACCGTCAAAGTCAATCGGGGGTCGATTTGATAGCATACTACAGAAACTTGCACACCCGAATGGGAGACAGTCAAAGACAATCGAGGGTCGATTTAATAGCATACTACAGAAACTTGCACACCCGAATGGGAGACCGTCAAAGTCAATCGGGGGTCGAGCATACTTTACAAAATGATCCGAGAATCTGCACACACCGAGTGGGAGACGGTGATGAAAACGTCCGCCCTTATATGTTCGATTGCACTATTTCACTATATTAAGGGGAGAGGGTGCCTTCGCACACATATTTGGTGTGAAATATCTTCCGCCCCCCAGCGGAGCGCTTCGGCGCCTCTGCGAAGCAAAGCGCGGCATTCAAAAACAACAACCAAAATTGCCGTCGCTTTCCCTTCCCTGCCCTGCAATGGCTGGAGCAGCAGCAGAAGACGAGAGAGAGAAAATAGTCTCATGGGGTCAGAGGAATGG
>NW_024720332.1:0-9336 GCF_018991925.1 Homarus americanus
CTCGTCCACCACCCTATTTGTGAACCAGTTTCTTCCTATCTCCCTCCTAAACCTAAACTTATCCAACTTGAATCCGTTGCTCCGAGTCCTATCCTGTTCGGATATTAT
The DNA here is from genome assembly GCF_018991925.1 of Homarus americanus. Lineage (NCBI taxonomy): Eukaryota > Metazoa > Arthropoda > Malacostraca > Decapoda > Nephropidae > Homarus > Homarus americanus. The sequence goes on from NW_024720332.1 coordinate 109, forward strand.
AAGAACTTTATCTATATCCCCTTTATTGATTCCTTTCACCCACTTAAATACTTCTATCATATCTCCCCGCACTCTTCGTCTTTCTAGGGAATGCAAGTTAAGTTTCTTTAACCTATCGTGATATGGAAGGTTTCTAAGTCCCGGAATCATTTTTGTCATTCTTCGCTGCACCGACTCTAGTGAATTTATATCCATTCTATAATAGGGGCACCAGAACTGAACCGCATAATCGAGGTGCGGCCTGACTAAGCATAAGATATAGTTGCAATAAGACCTCTGCACTCTTATTACTTACACTTCTAGATATAAACCCAATACTCTGTTTGCCTTATTTCGAACATTAACGCACTGTTTTCTAGGCCGTAGGTCCGGGCTTACAAGTACCCCTAGGTCTCTTTCACAAGTCGACTACTCTGGGTTGATGTTGTTAAGGCTGTATACATTGTCAGTATTTGTTCTTCCAATATTAAGTACGCTGCACTTGCTGGTGTTGAATTTCATTTGCCATTTTTCAGACCACCCCTGCAGTATATTTAGATCACTCCTGTAGTGCATTTGCATCCTGCCTGAATTAATTTGCCGCCCTATTTTGAATTGTCATCCATAAACTTGCTTATGTCTGCTGATCCCAGTATCTAAATCGTTTTATGTAGATTATGAACAAAATTGGGCTAAGTACTGACCCTGGGGAACCCCACTGGTTACACGGCCCCACTCAGATTTAACACCATCTACGCTGACCCTCTGCGTTCTATCGGTGAGCCATGATTTTATCCAATTTAAAACTTTCCCCTCGATACCATGAGCCTTAATTTTTCTCGGAAGCCTCTGATGCGGTACTCTGTCAAATGCTTTGCTAAAGTCTAAGTAAATAACATCGTAATTTTCGTCATTATCTACTACCTCGAAGACTTTCCTAAAAAACGTTAGCAGATTTGTTAGACAAGATTTTTCCTTTGTAAACCCATGTTGAGAGTCGTAGATTAATTTGCTTTTTTCTAGATGCGATCGGATGCTATCTGCTATAATTGATTCAAGAAATTTCCCCACTACTGACGTCAAACTGATCGGCCGGTAATTTGACGCTGATGCTGTCTCCCTTTTTAAATATGGGTACTACATTCGCCTGTTTCCACAACTCCAGTGTCTAATGATTTTGTAAATAAGTTTACGAGGGGTCCGCTAATCTGTTCCCTACACTCTTTTAAGACTCGAGGAAAAATTTCATCCGGCCCTGGGGATTTTGTGTTCTTTAGTTTATTTATCTTCTTAAGAACATCCTCTTTTCTGATGGTGATATTCTTTAATTTCTCTTCTTCCTTTCCCTTAAATATCAGTTCCACCTCCGGAATTTCATCGCAAATTTCTTCTGTGAAAACTGATAAGAAGTAGTTGTTCAATGCTTTGCTCATGTCTTCACTGCCATTTATCAATTCTCCCCTCCCTGACTTTAAAGGCCCAACTTTGTCCTTGACCTTTGTCCTATATACTTGGAAAAATCCCTTGGGATTCGCCTTGGATTCTCTTGCTATTTTGATTTCATAGTCTCTCTTTGCTTTCCTTACATTTTTCTTAACATTCCTAGATAGTTCATTATACCTGTTTCTGAGCTGCTCCTCCCCTCCCTTTAATTTCTTATATATTCCTTTCTTTATTCCTATGTCATGTTTAAGTTTTCTGGTCATCCACCTTGGCTCATTCTTATTTGACCTAATTTTTCTGTATGGTATATTTTATTCTTGTGCTTTATGTAGTTTACTGGTGAATATATTATAGTCATGATCAATTGTTGTGTCATCTATGACCTCACCACTTCCTACTGGGAACTGACGTGACTGTACCCAGGTGACCTCACCTAGGTACCTTCTTAACCCCTGATAATCCGCCAACCGAAAGTTTGGGACTCTGACCATATTGTCATTGTTTTTCGTTTCCCAATTTAGGGTGAACCTGATTTCTCTGTGATCACTGTTACCGAGTTCTTCCCCTACATCAAGGTACCCACTCAGGTCAGGACTTATGGCTTCAGCTGAGGAGTGGGATGCACGTAAACGTCGGGGAATAAAATGGTCTTATGGTTGAGGTGTGTTTCTTCGTCCGTTACTGAGGTGACCCTATGCACTTGTGTGTGGAGGAGGGGGGGAGAGAGGAATTGGTTTTAATTTCGCTAATTTTTTTTTTTTTTACATCTTGCCACAGTATTATCGGATATATACGAGAATGATAATAAGTGGCTGTATGAGAATACTTTGTCATTAATGTACGCTTTCCTAGTATTACAGTATGTTATCTGCCAACCTTTATCTACGAAAAATATGAATGTTTTAACCCAGTTATGTGTATCTGAAGGATTACTAGTGGACATAATTTTTCTTTGAGTAATAACATAGTCACACACCCGAGCGTGAATTTTGGAACGAACTATTTACTTTTGACATATCAATACTATAATATTGCTCCGAAACTATTAATAATTTCAAGTATACAGGCGCGTATTAGTTAAAATATACAGATTAAAGCAATGATTTCAGTTAATAAGGACATACACGATATATTACTTTTATAATTAAGTGATATTCTGGTAACCAAACCCACTATAAATGACAGAAACTTACATTAACATATATAAGTTATAAGTTTTTGTTAACATACCGTTTATTATGAACCTTTCCAAGTACACCTAAAAGATATCTCATGAACACGGAAATATTGTGCCTACTTTTTAACACTAATTGATGACGTCAGGCAGCTATCAGGGCTACCAACATATCGGAAAAATCAGTAATATGATCTGACAACATTATTGTTATTAGTATTGATATATTAGGGTCTCCTCCAGGTTATCTGTATATAAGATTACTGCGTCTCATGCATTCTGACGTAGTTGTAGTACGTCTCATGCATCTGGCGTAGTTGTAGTGCGTCTCATGTATTCTCACGTAGTTGTAGTGTGTTTCATGCATTAGGACGTAGTTGTAGTGCGTCTCATGTATTCTGACGTAGTTGTAGTGCGTCTCATGTATTCTGACGTAGTTGTAGTGCGTCTCATGTATTCTGACGTAGTTGTAGTGCGTCTCATGTATTCTGACGTAGTTGTAGTGTGTCTCATGCATCCTGACGTAGTTGTAGTGCATCTCATGCAACTGACGTAGTTGTAGTGCGTCTCATGCAACTGACGGACTTGTAGTGCGTCTCATGCATCCTGACGTAGTTGTAGTGCGTCTCATGCAACTGACGTAGTTGTAGTGCGTCTCATGCAACTGACGTAGTTGTAGTGTGTCTCATGCAACTGACGTAGTTGTAGTGCGTCTCATGCAACTGACGTAGTTGTAGTGTGTCTCATGCATTAGGACGTAGTTGTAGTGTGCCTCATGCATTCTGACGTAGTTGTAGTGCTTCTCATGCATCTGACGTAGTTGTAGTGCGTCTCATGCATTAGGACGTAGTTGTAGTGCGTTTCATGTATTCTGACGTAGTTGTAGTGCGTCTCATGTATTCTGACGTAGTTGTAGTGTGTCTCATACATTTTGACGTAGTTGTAGTGCGTCTCATGCATCCTGACGTAGTTGTAGTGCGTCTCATGCAACTGATGTAGTTGTAGTGCGTCTCATGCAACTGACGGAGTTGTAGTGCGTCTCATGCATCTGACGTAGTTGTAGTGTGCCATGCATCTGACGTAGTTGTAGTGTATCATGCATCTGACGTAGTTGTAGTGTGTCATGCATCTGACATAGTTGTAGTGTGCCTCATGCATCTGACGTAGTTGTAGTGCATCTAAAACACTCCTGACGTGGTTGTAGTGCGTTATATATACCTTCTGACGTAGTTGTAGTGTGTCTAAAAGACTAAAACACTCTTGAAGGTAGATGTAGTGCGTTATATACATTCTGACGTAGCTGTAGTGCATCTAAAACACACATGACGTAAATGTAGTGCGTTACAGTATATACATTCTGACGTAGTTGTAGTGCGTCTTATAATTTCTGACGCAGTTGTAGTGCGGTATGTTGGTGAGGGGTGGTTTGTGGGGGGTGTTGGTGTAGTCACTCCTTGTCTATCTCACTTTAGTACCGTAACTGTTCTGAAACTGTTAAAAGATCCAGTCCTCCTTGTCATCATATACAAGTAATATTATTTACCACTAATATTACTTATGTATTTCTTGACAACAAAGTGACCCACTCATCTCTGTTTAGTTTATATTTTCAGTTTTTTGCCTGCCATATTTTTCAATAAACCGTTAATAATTATTATTACTACTACACACTTCCAACGTTTCCCGACACCCACAATCTGACACTGTCCAGTTTATCCTATGTTGTTTTTACGTGTTTTTCTCTATATGAAAAACTATAATAAATACTAAATAGGGTGTAGAGGGTCGCCATCAGTAGCCAACACACACACACACACGTCACACATGCCAGTCACCACTACCGCCACCACCAACCACACACTAGTACACACCTTCCTCATATCGCAACACCATCATCATCTTCATCATGTCATATGTGATTACACGCGGTGCCAGCCAATCACAGTCGCCTCTTTTTATCATCTTCCTTCCTCGCCCAATCACACGCGAGAGTGGGAATGGCGCGTTTTTTATCAATCCCAAAACCCGCCCCTTTCCTGTATGTGGTGTAATTATTGGAGGCCGGCGGTAATGCGCGGCGCCCCATTGGTTGAGGCTGCAGCTGCTGGGTTATTCAGGTAATAGGAAGGTCCTTATAAAGAAGTCGGAACGTGATTTATCGGCGGGTGTGTGGGAGCCATGGGGAGGACGTGTGTGTCTCCTCCTCCATTTAGTGAAGTTTCTCTCTTACATTGTATTATCACACCACCTGAATGATCCCCTTCACACATAACTCACCAAGTCTTGTGTTTTATTAGTTAGTGATGATGTGATAATATTTTTGAGGCGTATATGATAAGTGTGTTTGGTAGTGCATTCTAAACCTCAATTACATAAGTGGGTGTGTGGGATACCACCGTTCACCCCCTCCTTCTTCACTACCTCCCCCTATACACTCCTTCCACTCCCTTCACCCCCTCCCCTTCTCTACATCCCCCCCTCCCCCACCACCTCCTCTAACCCTCACCCTTAGCGGTGAAAAATCCCTCATTGTGGCTCCAAATCTTTTAAAATGGCAAAGAAAACCTTTTCCCATGAGGCGGACGGACGGGTGGAGCCAAAAGAGCTTTCCTGAAATTCGTTATGATTTTCTCGGCTAGTCCATCCCTCGGGCCACGGCGGTTTCTACAGGGTTTTCTCAGGGACTCTCTCCGGTTTCTGCGAGTGTTCCCAGGGCTGAGGTATTTACAGGTCGAGACGTTTTGTGACTGTTAACTGTCTGGGAGGGAAGGAGGGGTGACGGATGCCGAGGCTTTGTTGTGTCCCCTTCCGCCCCGACATGTCACCTGAGACCCGCCAGCCAGTTACGACAGGACTGTGTGACCGTTGCTATTATCATCACCACTACTACTGCCATCACTACCACCACCATTTCTGTGACTACCACCACGAATCACCACTCACCACCACGTCATCTGCACCACTTATAATCACCACTAATACTACTACTAACGTGACCACTGCTGTTATCACCACCACTACCACCACCACCACCACTACCACCACCACCACCACCAACACTGAAACTTGTTACTGTTCGCTTTGTGTCCATTCCTCTCCCCTCCCCTTCTCTGTCTTTCTTCCATCTTCTTTCTCTTCTCTCCTCTTTCTCCTCCTTCTTTCTTCCTTCTCACTTTCCTCCTACTCCTTATCTTCTTCCTTCTCCTTCCTCCGCCTCTTCTTCTTCCTCTTCCCCTTTACGTCCCTCCTCTTCTTCCTCCTCTTCTCCTCCTCCTCCCCCTCCTTCCCCTCCCCCTCCTCCCTCTCCTCCTCCCCCCTCCTCCCCACTCCTCCTTCCCCTCCTCCCCACTCCTTCCCCTCCCCCTCCTCCCCCTCCTCCCCCTCCTCCTCCTTCCCTCCTCCTTCTTCCTCTCCTCCTTCCCTCCTCCTCCTCCCCTCTCCCTCCTCCCCACTCCTCCCTCCCCACTCCCCCCCCTCCTCCTCCCTCCTCCCCCTCCTCCTCCCCTTCCTTCCCCTCCTCCCCCTCCTCCTCCTCCTCCTCCCTCCTTTCTCCCTCCCTCCCTCCCCACCTCTATTTCTCCCTCCTCCCTCCCCTCCCTCCCCCCTCCTCCCTCCCCCCCCCTCCTTCCCCCCTCCTAACTCCTCCTCCTCCTCCTCCTTCCCTTCCCCCCCTCCTCCTCCTCCTCCTCCTCCTCCTCTTTCCCCCTCCCTCCTCTTCCTCCTCTTCCTCCTCCTTCTTCCCCTCCCTCCTCAACCCCCTCCCCCCTTCCTCCTCCTCACCCAGGGAGAGATGGACGAGAGATACAAGTCGTATAATATCCGCTGAGGACGCTGCTAGTGACGTCATCATCTCAGGCCTGGCCTGGCGTGGACTTGGAGCCTATACCTATAGTCTTAGTAGCCCCATTGCTTACATTGCCCCGTAGCCCGTCCTCGACAAGCTATACCTGATTTATGGGTTCATCGTGTAGCCCCCTTCCCTCCCTCCCTCCCTCCCCCTCTCTCAGTAGTGGCTGTATAAGAAACGTGTAAAATACTTCAGCTATATTGTAAACGTGTTCGTATGTATAGCCTCAGTTGTGCTACACGATGAAAAACTACTAGACGATGGCAGGTCTGTGGCACCTTGGGGAGTCTAGCCAGTTACACCAAGTTACCTCCGTGAATTTCCGCCTTTATTTAGTTGTGGTCGTTTTCTTTAATACGCTAGTTGTTAACATTTAGGTGAGAATAAGTAAATATTATCAAAACATCATTGAAAACTCATAAGTGACTTTGTAACATAATTCAGTCGAGATAATAATATAAACACGAACGTGCTGGTCAAGCTCAGAGCTGTCCAGGGGTCATCTGGCCCTCCGGGTCGAGGTTGATCGGTGTTTTTTTTCCTTTTTTCTTTTAATTGTTTCAATATGTGTTAAAGTCATTACTGTGTTAACAATATAATATAAAAGACAAAGAACATTTAAATATACGTATTTAGTTTCAGGGTTTAATTAGTTTTTTATTACTTACATTTATTACTATGATATTTGTTTTCGTCTCATGTGTACAGTTTAAGTCTTTACTGTTGTTTTAAGTAACTTAAGATTTAGTTGTTTTTCTCCCAAACTTATGTTGACATTTACATTGTTTAGAATATATCATATAACGCGTCATGATCATCCTGTGTTTGTAAAGATCAGAGTTAAGTAATATTCCTTAAGGTTAAGTTACTTAAACTATTCACGTGGACCTAATATGATGACCTACATGGTCACCTATGGCCAGTGTGTGTGTCCACTAAGAAGGGGTAAAGGAATACTTTTATTGTTATAATAATGTAAATTAATTTACACATAATAATATTATCACTGTTTCATATAAGACGTCATTTACAATCATAAGATATTCCAATATACCTAAAGCAGATTACGTTACGTTACGTTACGTTACGTTACGTTTTGTATGAAGCTTTTCATTTGTATGTATTACTGTAAGGAAAAAATGACAGTAAGTGTTAAATTTAATACAAATGTAAACTAAAGTGTAAAAAAATCAGAAGGAAAAATGACAATAAAAATTGGATTGTCGGCCATTAACTTGGTAACACCTTTTGTATTAACCGATACGTGATGCCTTAATGAGCCTTAAGACACTGGTGCCGTTCTCACTGTAAGGCTGCTATAATTCTCTGACGCGTTGTACACAACCGACTTGGTTGTTCCCACGGGTGTAGAGATTAACCAATGGCCTCCAGGCTGCTGGCACGAGGAACAACATTGATAGCCATTAAAAATTTAGATTGTTTGGGCCGAAATACTTTTACTTACGAAACACTGCTAGCATGTATTGGCAAGGGCAGCCCGGAACCGTCAGGAACTCCGCCGATTGGATCCCATAGGCCACCCTTCTTCGCCAATCTCCTTAGGTGCTGAGGCAACTGAGGGTCTTCAGGACTGTGCCGAGAGGGCCAGAACAGCCGTCCTCACGCCCCCAACGAGTGATGCTAGCGAAGGTCCCGCTGGACCCCCGAGTAAGGTTGAGACTTTTCCTCTATTTCTCTTTAAGACAGAGAGGCAACACTGGCTAGTGACGCTAAGAGTATCTACTGTCATATCTTGATATATTATCACTTATTTTAAAGTGGAGTCCACAACACACCGAGACTTTGGTGTTTGTTTCTGTGAGTTAAGGAGATACAGTGAGTCAACCTGAGACGTTAGTCAGCTGGTGCACAAGTTTTGAATTACGATCACAAGTACTCATATTTCATTATTTCTATTATCCTCGCTGGGTGGGAGATATAAACTAAAGTTATAGTTATAATTATAGGCACCAGTAACTCATGTAATGTTATCGGTATACAGTCCCCAGTAACTTATTGACATATTCTTCACATTTTTGCTTTTTTTACGAGATTAGTCAGGTCACAGGTCAATGACCCACATCAGGGCCTGGGGGGCGAAAATATAATAATAATAATAATAATAATAATAATAATAATAATAATAATAATAATAATAATAATAATAAAAGAGAGAAACATTATATGTATGTTGTGTTGTCAAAGTAAAAGAAACAATTGTGACCTGCAATTGTGTAAAAATGAGGCAGAAAGTCAATAAGAAGTGTGACGTAGATGTTTCATATTTATATACAGTAGCATAATGAAGTGATGATCTTCACGGCCAGGAGGAGTTGTGCTGAAAGCCCGACGGTGTATTCAGTGTCTTCCAGGAGCAGTATGATAGTGTGTAAGTTGGTGGATGATAAAGTGGCAACACACTGTAGGAGCCTCCTGAGGGATCCTCCACGTAATAAATGGTGAGTTATTGACGTGGGTCTTGTGTGTGTGTGTGTGTGTGTGACCTGTGGTGAAATGGTCAGCATCCTGCCCGAGTTCGATCCTCGGCAGGGTGAAACTATGGGCAAGTTTCTTTATGCCATTTGCCTCTGTCTACCCAGCAGTAATTGGTACTCTGGATGTTAATCGATTTGCGGATTGTGTTCCGGGGTAATGGTTAGCCAGTGCAGTTGGCGAGCTGTCCAGTCTTCTCGGACTATTCCTTGACACTGGGTCATGCAGCTCGTTAACTTAGGGTGAGGTTGTTGTGTTGGCGACAGCTTCTACACTTTATCAAATTCACGCC
>NW_024720333.1:0-6113 GCF_018991925.1 Homarus americanus
ATGCCCCCACACCCCGTTTCATGGCACTGAAGTGGTGCCCGGCCCTAACACCCCGTTCATGTCACTTATGGGGTGCCCGCCCTCACACCCCGGTCATGGTGCTGGAGGGGTGCCCGGCCCTAACACCCCAGGTCATGTGAAGGGGTTCCCGGCCCTCACACCCAGGTTCATGACACTTGAGGGAACCCGGCCCTCTCACCCCGGGTCATGTCACTGAAGGGGTGTCCAGCCCTAACACCCCGGCATGGCACTGAAGTGGAGCCCGGCTCTCACACCCTCATGGCACTGAAGGGGTGCCAGGCCCTCACACACCCCGGGTCAGGTGCTGAAGGGGTGCCCGGCCCTCACACCCCGGGTCATGTCACTAAAGGGGTGCCCGGCCACACCCTGGGTCATGTCACTGAAGGGGTGTCCGGCCCTCACATCCCGCCATGGTGCTGGATTGGTGCCCGCCTCACACCCACGTCATGGTGCTGAAGCGTGACCGGCCATCACACCCCGCCATGGTGCTGGAGGGGTGTCAGCCCTGACACCTGGGTCATGACACTGAAGGTGCCCGGCCCTCACACCCCAGGCCATGGTGCTGAGGGGTGCCCGCTCACCCCCGGTCATGTCACTGAAAGGGTGCCCGGCCTCATACCCCGGTCATGTCACTGAAGAGGTGCCCAGCCTCACACTCCGGGTCATGGCACTGAAGGGGTGCCTGGCCTCACACCCGGGGTCATGGTGTTGAAGGGGTGCCCGCACTTACACCCCGGGTCATGTGAAGGGGTGCCCGGCCCACACCCCTGCTTCTGACTGTAGGGGTGCCATGCCCCACACCCCGTTTCATGGCACTGAAGGGGTGCCTGACCCTAACACCCCGGTTCATGGCACTGAAGGGTGCCCGACCCAACACCCCGGTTCATGTCACTTATGGGGTACCCGGCCCTCACACCCCGGGTAATGGTGCTGTAGGGTGCCCGGCCCTGACACCCCGGGTCATGTGAAGGGGTGCCCGGCCCTCACACCCTGGTTCAAAGCACCGTGGGTGCCCGGCACTCACACCTGCGTTTCATGGCACTTAAGGGTGCCCGCCCTCACACCCAGGTTCATGACACTGAAAGAGTGCCCGGCCCTCACACCCCGGGTCATGTCACTGAAGGGGTGCCCGGCCTCACAACCCGGGTCATGGCACTGAAGGGAGCCCGGCCTCACATCCTGGGTCATGGCAATGAAGGGGTTCCGCCCTCACACCCCAGGTCTTGTGCTGAAGGGATGCCCGTCCTCACACCCCGGGTCATGACACTGAAGGGGTGCGTGGCCCTCACACCCCGGGTCATGGTGCTGAGGGGTGCCCGGCCCTCACACACCCGGGTCATGTCACTGAAGGGGTGCCTGGCCTCACACCCGGGGTCATGGTGCTGAAGGTGCCCGGCCCTTACACCCCGGTCATGTGAAGGGGTGCCCGGCCCTCACACCCCTGCTCTCAACACTGTAGGGGTGCCATGCCCCCACACCCCTGCTTCATGGCACTGAAGGGGTGCCCGGCCTCACACCCCGGGTAATGGTGCTAGGGGTGCCCGGCCCTGACATCCTGGGTCATGTGAAGGGGTGCCCTGCCCTCACACCCTGGTTCAGCACTGTATGGGTGCCCGGCACTCACACTCCGTTTCATGGCACTTAAGGGGTGCCCGGCCCTCACACCCAGTTTCATGACACTGAAAGGGGTGCCCGGCCCTCACACCCCGGGTCATGTCACTGAAGGGGTGCCCGGCCCTCACACCCCGGGACATGGCACTGAAGGGGAGCCCGGCCTCACATCCCGGGTCATGGCAATGAAGGGGTGCCGGACCCTCACACCCCGGGTCTGATGCTGAAGGATGCCCGTCCTCACACCCTGGGTCATGTCACTGAAAGGGTGCTCGGCCTCACACCCCGGGTCATGACACTGAAGGGGTGTCCCACACCCCGGGTCATGGTGTGGAGGGTGCCCGGCCCTCAAACACCCGGGTCATGTCACTGAAAGGGTGCCTCGGCCTCACACCCGGGTCATGTCACTGGAAAGGGTGCCCGGCCCTCACACCCCGGTTCATGTCACTGAAGGTGCACGGCCATGACACCCCGGGTCATGGAGAAAGGTGCCCGGCCCTCACACCCAGGGTCATGGGGTTGAAGCGTTTCCGGCCCTCACACACCGGGTCATGGTGCTGATGGGGTGCCCGGCCTTCACACCCCGATCATTGTAGGGGTGCCCGGCCCTCACACCCCGTTTCATGGCACTTAAGGGGTGCCCGGCCTCACACCCAGGTTCATGACACTGAAAGGTGCCCGGCCCTCACCCCGGTTCATGTCACTGAAGGGTGCACGGCCATGACACCCGGGTCATGGACTTAAAGGTGCCCGCCCTCACACCCAGGTCATGGGGCTGAAGCGTTTCCCGGCCCTCACACACCGTGTCATGGTGCTGATGGGGTGCCCGGCCCTCACACCCCGATTCCTGGCATTGTAGGGGTGCCCGGCCCTCACACCCCGTTTCATGGCACTTAAGGGGTGCCCGGCTCACATCCGGTTCATGACACTGAAAGCGTGCTCGCCCTCACACCCCGGGTCATGTCACTGAAGGGTGCCTCGGCCTCACACCCTGGGTCATGTCACTGAAAGGGGTGCCCGGCCTCCCACCCCGGCGGTCTGGCGTCACTGAGGTGCACCGCCATGACACCCCGGGTCATGGACCCAGGGTGCCTGGCCTCACATCCGGGTCATGGGTTGAAGCGTTTCCCGGCCCTCACACCCCGGGTCATAGCACTAAAGGGGTGCCCACCCTCATACCCCGGGTCATGGTGCAGGAGGGGTGCCCGGCCTTCACCCACCGGGTCATGTCACTGAAAGGCGTGCCCGGCCCTCACACCCCGGGTCATGGTGCTGGAGGGGTGCCCGGCCCTCACACCCAGGTTCATGTCACTGAAAGGGTGCCCGGCCCTCACACCCCGGGTCATGTCACTGAAGGGATGCCCGGCCCTCACCCCGGGTCATCGCACTGAAGAGGTGCCTGGCCCTCACACCCCAGGTCATGGTGCTGGAGGGGTGCATGGCCTTCACACCCCAGGTCATGTCACTAAAGGGGTGCCCGGCCCTCACACCCCGGGTCATGTCACTGAAGGGGTGCACGGCCATGACACCCCGGGTCATGGACCTAAAGGGGTGCCCGGCCCTCACACCCAGGGTCATGGGGTTGAAGCGTTTCCCGGCCCTCACACAACGGGTCATGGTGCTGATGGGGTGCCCGGCCCTCACACCCCGATTCTTGGCATTGAAGGGGTGTCCGACCCTCACACCCCAGGTCATGTGAAGGGGTGTCCGGCCCTCACACCCCGGTTTGCAGCACTGTAGGGGTGCCCGGCCCTCACACCCCGTTTCATGGCACTGAAAGGGTGACCGGCCCTCACACCCCGGGTCATGTCACTGAAGGGGTGCACAGTTCGCACACTCCTGGTCATGGCACTGAAGGGGTGCCTGGCCCTCACACCCCGGGCGATGGTGCTGGATTGGTGCCCGGCCCTCACACCCCGGGTCATGGTTCTGAAGGGGTGCCCGGCCCTCACACCCCGTTTCATAGCTGAAAGGGTGCCCGGCCCTCTACCCCGATTCGTGACACTACGAAGGGTGCCCGGCCCTCCACCCCGGGTCATAGCACTGAAGGGGTGCCTGGCCCTCACACACCCCAGGTCAGGGTGCTGGAGGGGGTGCCGGCCCTCACACCCCGGGTCATGTCACTGAAAGGGTGCCCGGCCCTCACACCCCGGGTCATGTCACTGAAGGGGTGCCCATCTCTCACACTCCGGGTCATGATACTGAAGGGGTGCCTGGCCCTCACACCCCGGGAGATGGTGCTGAAGGGGTGCCCGGCCCTTACACCCCGGGTCATGTGAAAGGGTGCCCGACCCTCACACACCGGTTCATAACACTGTAGGGGTGCCCTGCCACCACACCCCGTTTCATATCACTGAAGGAGTGCACGGCCCTAAAACCCCGGTTCATGTCACTTATGGGGTGCCCGGCCCTCACACTCCAGGTCATGGTGCTGAAGGGGTGCCCCGCCCTTACACCCCGGGTCATGTGAAGGGGTGCCCGACCCTCACACCCAGGTTCATGACACTGAAAGGGAACCCGGCCCTCTCACCCCGGATCATGTCACTGAAGGGGTGTCCAGCCCTCACACCCCAAGTCATGGCACTGAAGAGTGAGCCAGCTCTCCACCAGGTCATAGCACTGAAGGGGTGCCCGGCCCTCACACCCGGGTCATGGTGCTGAAGGGGTGCCCGGCCCTCACACCCCGGGTCATGTCACTAAAGGGGTGCCCGGCCCTCACACCCCGGGTCATGTCACTGAAGGGGTGTCCGGCCCTCACACCCCGGGCCATGGTGCTGGATTGGTGCCCGGCCCTCACACCACGGGTCATGGTGCTGAAGCGGTGACCGGCCATCACACCCCGGGCCATGGTGCTGGAGGGGTGTCAGGCCCTGACACACCTGGGTCATGACACTGAAGGGGTGCCCGGCCCTCACACCCCAGGCCATGGTGCTGGAGGGGTGCCCGTTCCTCACTCCCCGGGTCATGTCACTGAAAGGGTGCCCGGCCCTCATACTCCGCGTCATGTCACTGAAGAGGTGCCCAGCTCTCACACTCCGGGTCATGGCACTGAAGGGGTGCCTGGCCCTCACACCCGGGGTCATGGTGTTGAAGGGGTGCCCGGCACTTACACCCCGGGTCATGTGAAGGGGTGCCCGGCCCTCACACCCCGTTTCCTAACACTGTAGGGGTGCCATGCCCCCACACCCCGTTTCATGGCACTGAAGGGGTGCCCGACCCTAACACCCCGGTTCATGGCACTGAAGGGGTGCCCGACCCTAACACCCCGGTTCATGTCACTTATGGGGTACCCGGCCCTCACACCCCGGGTAATGGTGCTGTAGGGGTGCCCGGCCCTGACACCCCGGGTCATGTGAAGGGGTGCCCGGCCCTCACACCCTGGTTCAAAGCACCGTATGGGTGCCCGGCACTCACACTCCGTTTCATGGCACTTAAGGGGTGCCCGGCCCTCACACCCAGGTTCATGACACTGAAAGAGTGCCCGGCCCTCACACCCCGGGTCATGTCACTGAAGGGGTGCCCGGCCCTCACAACCCGGGTCATGGCACTGAAGGGGAGCCCGGCCCTCACATCCCGGGTCATGGCAATGAAGGGGTTCCGGGCCCTCACACCCCAGGTCTTGGTGCTGAAGGGATGCCCGTCCCTCACACCCCGGGTCATGACACTGAAGGGGTGCGTGGCCCTCACACCCCGGGTCATGGTGCTGGAGGGGTGCCCGGCCCTCACACACCCGGGTCATGTCACTGAAGGGGTGCCTGGCCCTCACACCCGGGGTCATGGTGCTGAAGGGGTGCCCGGCCCTTACACACCCGGTCCTGTTTTACTGAAAGGGGTGTGGCCCTCACACACCCAGGTCATAGTGCTGAAGAGATGCCCGTCCCTCACGGTCCATGACTTACTGAAGGTGCGTGGCCCCTCACACCCTGGAGTCATGCCACTGAAAGTGCCCAGCCCTCACACCCCGGGTCATGGCACTGAAGGGGAGCCCGGCCCTCACATCCCGGGTCATGGCAATGAAGGGGTTCCGGGCCCTCACACCCCGGGTCTTGGTGCTGAAGGGATGCCCGTCCCTCACACCCCGGGTCATGACACTGAAGGGGTGCGTGGCCCTCACACCCCGGGTCATGGTGCTGAAGGGATGCCCGTCCCTCACACCCCGGGTCATGACACTGAAGGGGTGCGTGGCCCTCACACCTTGGGTCATGGTGCTGGAGGGGTGCCCGGCCCTCACACACCCGGGTCATGTCACTGAAAGGGTGCCTGGCCCTCACACCCTGGGTCATGTCACTGAAAGGGTGCCCGGCCCTCACACCCCGGGTCATGACCCCTTGAAGGGGTCTTGTCAGCCCTCTTACCCGGGTCATGGTGCTGGAGGGGTGCCTGGCCCTCACACACCCGGGTCATGTCACTGAAAGGGTGCCCGGCCCTCACACCCTGGGTCATGTCACTGAAAGGGTGCCCGTCCCTCACACCCCGGTTCA
>NW_024720334.1:0-25883 GCF_018991925.1 Homarus americanus
TTAATTACCGAAATTAGTCCCACCAAATTTCATGTCTGAGGATACAAATCATTTTGTGAAAACGCAGAGACATAGACCCCACGCTTTTTTCCAGGTCGAGACAAACTCAAGAGCACGGATTTGTTCAAAGTCACAGTATAGGTATCTTGAGTATGCCGGTGTCCGGGTCCTATCATCGGGCGTTCGATTGTTGAATAATAGTGGTCGTAATGATGCTTGGAATATTTTGTAATGAAAATTTCACAATGCTTATTTCAGTACTCTCCAACTATTGGTTTCTCAGTATTTGGTTGAGTGCTGTTATGTTCTGATGGATGTACTTAATTACTGAAATTAGTCCCACCAAATTTAAGCGTATGATGATAATCATATTTGGGTGGAAAACGCATAAGGACCTTCACGCTTTTTTCCAGGTAGGACAAAATCATGATATGCGATTTGTTCAAAATCTCAGCAGGGTACTCCTGAGCACGTCGAGTCCAAACCGCCTATCATCGACAGTTCGATTGTTGAATAATTAGTGGTCAGAATGACGCTTGAATATTTAATGAAATTTTTCTCGATGCTTATTTCAGTACACTCTTTATCGACGTAAGCTTACGCTCTTGTAAACGGCTGTCAGCTTTATAAAGAAACTGGCCGATAATTGCGGATGGTTGGGCGAATTTTTCTAGCCATTATTAGCATATGTTGAATAAAATGTACCTTAAGCATTAATGCTTTCCTTTACACATAACCTTAAATAATAGTGTATAAATAATAATATAATAAGTGGACAAAATACTAGCAACCCCACGACGACCGTATTGAAGTGAACGCCGGTCCTTACAGCAAAGTTAACAATACAGTATACAGTATATACAAGGTGGATGATTGGAGGCTTATTGGGTGCCTGGACCAGTCAGATGAGTATGATTAGTCAAGGTCTGCATCTCTTGAGGGGGTGTGGGCAGGTACTCATGCCTTGTTGTTGTGAGGTGCCGGGTGCTTCATTGCCTTGTTGTGAGGTACGGCAGGTTCAAAGTGGCGACAGGCACCTCGGTGCCCATGTCCCTGTCCTCTGCAGTTCTGTTATATGGCAACATGTCATTTTTCAATAGCCTTTGCTTTTAAGGACCTATCAAGGAGGGATCAATGTCATAGAGACGAGCAGAGAGGGCCTTACTCATTCTTATTACTCACCAAGATTATCTAAAGTTAAGTTCTTATTTTCATCATCATCACTTCATCTTCTGTTTCATCCCAGCTCCACTAATTGTTCTAGTTCATCACTTGTAAATGGATTCCCAACATTTCCTAATAACTCTTTTCTGTAATCTCTGTCAGGCTGTTAGGTCAGAGAACCCTTCACCTAAGTAACTTCATTTGCCATAGTTATTATGTTATGTGACTGAGGCCTCGCTGTTGGGAACCCTGTGAATGTTGGGACAATTTCAGGCCATAATTTTTTCCAACATGATCGGATACAGTTCTGCTGCATAGTTCATTGTGGCTTTCAGCGATGAAGTTTGTGCACTGCAATATCAAATTTCTTCCACATTTCTGGGTGTCACATATCAAAGAATCCTTTATCAAGGCACTCTACTTAATCATGCTGAAAGTCTTCTGCATATTTAGCCTTTAAACACTATAAATGACTCCCTGGTCCATTGGTTGGATGATGGAGGTGTTTTTAAGGAAAACCACCTCAATGTTGTGTGGGCAGTCTTGAGTTCTTCAGAGTGGCCAGGGCAATTATCTAGATATAATACCACTTTGAACCCATGCCAAGTTCATCCAGATAATTTTTTCACCTTCGGCAAAGCAGCTTTTTCAGCCAATCCACGCACAAATCAGATGTCATCCACGCTTTGTTGTTCCTGCAGAAAATCACTGGGTAGCAAGTTCATGTTTTTTATTTTGAGAGCCCGAGGTCGCGGCGCAGTGTATAACAACATGGGCTTAATCATATGCCCTGCCGATTCTGCACATAGCATCACTGCTCACCGTCCTTCGCAAATTTTAAATCCAGGGCACTTTTTTTCCTCTTTAGAGATGTAGGTTCATGTGAGTCTTTTCCACCATAGGCCTGTTCCCATCAGCATTAAAAACTTGTTCCGCCTATAACCCTTTTGTTATGTGGTTAGTGCAACTCTGCAGGGTATGCTTCCCCGCCACAGTGTTCGTCATGATGCTGCTTCGCCAGTCACTTTATATTATGCAGCCCATACCCATGTTCCGAATTTTCAAACCATCCTTTGCTACAAATTTTTCAAATTGTCACCATCACTCCTGATCATCACCATCACCCTGATCATCACCATCAACACCAACACCATGATCATCACTTTATAAAAACTTATCATAAAGTTCCTTAGCTTCGCTTCCAATAAATTTCGAGTCAAGTGGCATGCGGCATGTTTAGGTCCTCTATCCAAATGTTCAGTGCTTTTCCATTTTAATGAGGGCATCATCACGCACATGGCTTCGTCACTTTGATGTCACCAGCACTTTGAAGCCAAGCGTTGCTTCAGATCCTTTGCACGTCAAGTTAATTCCACGCGACGCTTGGATTCGCTGAGCCTGCTGGCGGCCAACAGGCTGCATAGCTCATACCGCTGTCGAAAGTTGTTTCAGCACTTCATTCTCTATTCAGCCAGCACCTCGACTTGCCCACTTAGGGTGTAGATCTCAGAGGGAGCAGCAGGTCGTTTGGGAGGCATGGTGATATAAGTTCATGTGATGAACCACCAGCAAAAGTTGAAAATCAAAGACTGTTGCCCACTCGGCTTGGCTGATGTTTGTGTTCAGGGAAGGCGTGGCCGCTGGTAGACGCAGGTCATGATTAGGGGTGCGCTTCTTAGCGAAAAGTACAAACAAGGGCCTCATGAGTTCAACAGTCAAAAATAAAATCCCGCTAAATAACTGGCTTAATCGAAAACCGGCCGATAAAAATCCTCACGATAAAGAGGAGTACTGCTACCGCTAATTATTGGTTTCTCAGTACAGTATCGGTTGGTGCTGTTATGTTCTAATGGATATATTTTAATTACCGAAATTAGTCCCACCAAATTCTCATGCGTCTGAGAGAAAAACTATATATTTAGGTGGAAAAACGATACAAGGGGGACCCCTACTTTTTTTTCCAGGGTCAGATAAAACTCGAGACACGCGATTTTGTTCCAAATCATGTACACGACTTGAGCACATGCCGAACCGTCCCCATCATCGACAGTTCGATTGCTGAATAATAGTGTCGTAGCTATGCTTGGAATATTTTAATGAAATTTTCTCGGCGCTTATTTCCAGTAATTCTCGCTAATTATTGGTTTCAGGCATTTGGTTGGTGTTGTTATGTTCTTCTGATGTACTTAATTACTGAAATTAATCCCACCAAATTTCACGCTCCAGAAAATTATGTTTAGGGGAAAACGCATAAGGTACCCCCTGCTGCTGCAGGGTCAAGACAAAACTTGATATTCCAAGGATGGTCTAAAATCACAATATAGGTACTCCTATATGTTGAGTCTCATTCCATCATCACAGTTCGATTGCTGAATAATTAGAGTCGAATTTATGCTGGAATATTTTAATTAAATTTTTCAATGCTATTTCAGTAATTTCCAACTATTGGTTTCTCAGGTATTTGGTTGGTGTTATGTTCTTCTGATGTAATTTTAATTACCGAAATTAATCCCACCAAATTTCAAGTATGAGAAAAATCATGGTCAGGAAAAACGCATATGGGTCCACCCCTTACGAAGTTTTTTCCAGGGTCGATAAAATTTTACATATACGATTTTGTTCAAAATCACAGTATAGGGTACTCCTGGAGTGCCGAAGTCCGGGTGCAATCATTTGGCCAGTCTCATCGCTGAATAATTAGAGTGTCGAATAAGATGCTTGGAATATTTTAATGAATTTTTCTCGATGATTATCAATGGCTCGCCAATTATTGGTTTCGTATTTCATTGGTGTTGTTATGTTCTTCGATGTACTTAATTACTGAAATTAAGACCCCCACCAAATTTCACGCCTGAGAGAAAAATCATATTTGGGGAAAACGTGACAAAAGGTCACCCCTTACGGTTTTTTCCAGTAGGTAGAGACAAACGCGAGCATATGGCGATTTTTGTTCAAAATCTCAGCATAGTACCTGAGCATGCCGAGTCCGGAATCTATCATCGACAGTTTGATTGCTGAATACCAAAGGCCCAATGATGCTGGAATATTTTAATAAAATTTGGTCACAATGCTTATTTCTACCAATTATTAGTTTCTCAGGGGTTTGCTGGAAAGGCAGGTTCTAATGGATGTACTTATTTACTGAAATTAATCCCACCAAATTTCAAGTATGAGAGAAAATCATATTTGGGTGGAAAAACGCATATGTCCCTTCGCTTTTTCCAGGGTCGAGTCAAATATATGCGATTTTGCTCAAAAAATCACACTATAGGTGCTCCCCAGAGTATGCCGAGTCCGGTCCTGATCGACAGTCTGACATTGCAGAATAATTAGTGTCGTGAATAATGATGCTTTTAAATATTTTAATGAAATTTTCACAATGCTGGTTTCAGTACTTAATTATTGGTTTCGTGTATTTGGTTGGAAAGGTTATGTTCTAATGGATGTATTTAATTACTGAAATTAGTCCCACCAAATCTCATGTCTGGAGTGATAATCATAGTTTGGTGAAAAACGTGATATGGGGGACCCTTACGTTTCCAGGGTCACACATATACTATTTTGTTCAAAAATCACGGTAGGCATTCTGAGCATGCCGAGTCATCCTATCATCGACAGTCTGATTGCTGAATAATTAGTGGGCCTGTGAATTCATGTTGAAGATTTTAATGAATTTTCTCGATGCTTATTTCAGTACTGCCAATTATTGGTTTTCAGGTATTGGTGTTATGTTCTTCTGATGTACTTAATTACTGTCTTTAATCCCACAAATTCTGCTAGCTCTGAGAGAAAACTATATTTAGGTGGGAAAAACGCATATGGGGGGACCCTTACGCTTTTTTTCCAGGGCTCTAGACAAACCTCGATATATACAGGATTTTGTCTAAAGTCAAAGCAGTATAGGCACTCCTGGAGCATGCCGAGTCCGTCCATCACTTCCATAGTTCGATTGTTTAAATAATTAGTGGCCTAATGATGCTTTAAATATTTTAATAAAAAATTTTCACAATGCTTATTTCAGTACTCGCCAATTATTAGTTTCAGGGTTGGGTTGGTGCTGTTATGGTGCAGACGGATGTACCAATTACTGAAATTAGTCCCACCAAATTTCATGTCTGAGTGATAATCATATTTTGGGTGGAAAAACGCATAAGTTGGGACCTCCTTACGTTTCAGGCTCAGAGAAAATCTCTGGAGCATATGCCATTTGGTTCAAAAATCGCTGGTATAGGTAATTCTGGAGCACATGCTTAGTCCTGCCCATCATCGCATAAAGTCCGATTGCTGAATAACTTTGTATTTGTGAATGATGCTTGAACACGCAATGATATTCTTTTCTACAATGCTTATTTCAGTACTTCCAACTATTGGTTTCTAGGCATTTAGTTTAAGCTTGCTTAAGGTTCATTTAATGTATTTTACTACTGAAATTAGTTCCACCAAATTTCATGTCTGAAAGGATAATATTGATATTTAGGTAGCAACGATAAGGGGAACTTTTACGCGCTTTTTCCCAGGTGATCGAGAATGCGATATATGCTATTTCCGTTCAAAAAATCACAGTATAGGTACTCCTTTAGCATGTCGAAGTCCGGGTCCCATCATCGATAGCTCTGATTAATTAGCGGGTTTTAATGATTGAAACATTTTAATGAAATTTCACAATGCTTATTTCCAGTACCAATTATTGGTTTCTGCGTATTTCATTGGTGCTGTTATGTTCTTAATGGATGGCAATTTAATTTAATGGTAAAATTTAGTCCCACCAAATTTGCGGTCTGAGTGATAATAATATAGGTGAAAACGATATAGACCCTTACGTGCTGCTTTTTCCAGGTCTTGACAAAACTTCGAGCACGCGATGGTTCAAAAATCACAGTATAGGTAATTCTGAGCATGCCGAAATCGTCCCATCATCGACAGTTCAATAAGTGAATAATTAGTGGTCAGTAATGAGCTTGGAATATTTTAATGAAATTTCTTCACAATGCTTATTTCAGTACCGCTAATTATTGGTTTCTCAGGTATTTCTGTTGGTGCTATGTCTTTCTGATGCATTTAATTACTGAAATTAATCCCACCAAATTTCATGTCTGAGAGAAATTTATATTTGGAAAGAGCTTAAGGTAACTCACGCTTTTTACAGGGTTGAGAGAAAACACAACATACGCTGACATTTTGTTCAAACACAGTATAGTAATTACCTGAGCATGCCGAAGTCTATCCCCTATCATTGACAGTTCGATTGCTGAATAATTCAGGGTTGAAACGACAAGCTTGGAATATTTTAATTAAATTTTCACAATGCTATTTTGCACTTCAACCATTATTTCTGTGGGTATTTGGTTGGTGCTTTTATGTTCTAATGGATGTACTTAATTACTGAAAACTTAATCCAACCAAATTCCCCAAGTGCTAGAGAAAATCATATTTGGGTGGAAAAACGATAGTGTCCCCCTCACTGTTTTTCCAGGGCCTATGACAAACTCTCTATATACGATTTTGCTCCAAAAATCACACCTCATAGGTAATCTATATGCCGAGTCCGTCCCATAACGATAAAGTTCATTGCAGAATAATTAGTGTCGAATGATGCTTGACCATTTTAATGAAATTTTTCTCGATGATTATTTCAGTACTCGCTAATTATTGGTTTCAGGTACGGTTGGTGCTGTTATGTTCTAATGGATGGGTTTAATTACTGGAAATTAGTCCCACCAAATTTCGTGTCTGAGTGATAATCATTTTTGGGTGGAAAACGATATGTAATCTCTACGCTTTTTTCCAGGGTCAAGACAACCGAGACATTTTGTCTAAAATCACAGTATAGGTACCTGAGCATGTCGAAATCCGTCCTATCATCGACAGTTCGATTGCTGAATAATTAGTGGTCGTGAACGATGCTTGAATATTTAATTAAATTTTTCATAATGCTTATTTCAGGACTCAACTATTGGTTTCTCAGGCATTTGGTTGGTGCTTATGTTCTAAATGGATGTACTTAATTACTGAAATTAATCCCACCAAATTTCAAGTATGAGAAAATTATATTTGCGGGAAAACGACAGGTCCCCTTCCGGGCTGGCTTATTCCAGGGTCGAGACATTAAAACTCGGAGTATATGTATCTCATTCAAAATCAAAGTATGGGCACTGGAGCATGAACCGTCCCATCATCGGCAGTTCGATTGCTGAATAATTAGGTGGTCGAATGATGCTTGAACATTTTAATGAATTTTTTCACAATGCTTATTTCAGTAATTTCAATTATTGGTTTCTCATATTTGGTTGGTGCTGTTATAATTTTCTGGATGTACTTAATTACTGAAATTAATCCCACCAAATTTCACGCCT
Source organism: Homarus americanus (assembly GCF_018991925.1). Classification (NCBI taxonomy): domain Eukaryota; kingdom Metazoa; phylum Arthropoda; class Malacostraca; order Decapoda; family Nephropidae; genus Homarus; species Homarus americanus. The sequence goes on from NW_024720334.1 coordinate 7,518, forward strand.
GAGAGAAAATCATAGAGTTTAGGGGAAAGATAAGGGAAAGTAATTTCTTTACGCTGCTTTTTCCCAGGGTCAAGACAAAATCCCTATATACGCGATTTTGTTCAAAATCACAGTATAGGTACTCCGGAGCATTCCGAGTCCGGGTCCCATCATCGAAGAAGTCTAATTGCTGAATAATTAGTGGTCGAATCTATGCTTGAATATTTAATGAAATTTTTCTCGGCGCTTATTTCAGTACTCTGCCAATTATTGGTTTTCAGGTATTTGGTTGGTGCTGTTATGTTCTAATGGATGTACTTAATTACTGAAATTAGTCCCACCCAAATTTCATGCCTGAGTGATAATCATATTTGGGGTGGAAATGCATATAGACCCTTACGCTGCTTTTTTCCAGGTCGAGAGAAAAACGCTGTATATACATTTTGTCTAAAATCACAGTATAGGTAATTCTATACGTCGAGTCCGGTCCGCGACGATAGTTCGATTAAGCTGAATAATTAGGTGGCCTAATGATGTTGGAATATTTTAATGAAATTTTCTACAATGCTTATTATTTCAGTACCACAATTATTGGTTTCTCAGGTATTTAGTTGGTGCTGTTATGTTCTAATAGACGCATTTAATTACTTAAATGCTAGTCCTACCAAATTCTCTTATGTCTGAGTGATAATCATATTGATATATATATATATATATATATATATATATATATATATATATATATATATATATATATATATATATATATATATATATATATATATATATATATATATATATATATATATATATATATATATATATATATTTTATTATTTATATATTTATATATATATATATATATATATATATATATATATATATATATATATTTATATAAATCATCGTGATAAGATAAATCTTGATAAAAATCACCGGAAAATGGAAAAGCATACCTTTAGTCTTTATTCAGACATCTTCAGACCTCTGAAGATGTCTATATATATATATATATATATATATATATATATATATATATATATATATATATATATATATATATATAAGCCTATGCTCATGAGAAGGATGGTGGTTGCAGGCCAGCCAACAGAATTGTTTGTGCATGGACAGCTATGGAGAAAATCAACAGAGATAATGGTTGTCTCTTTGTTATCCGTGGGTCACATAAAGGAGTTCTGGAACAGCATGACTATCCTGACTGGGAGGTAAGAAGCTGATTTTGAGGATTTTCTCTTTTTATCTCTGATATGAATAATAGTTGCTTTAATACAAAATAGATGACCTAGCTTAAAAGAAAAGTTATAAGAACTTTCTTCTTTTATCACTATTTATTCACAATGTCAGACCTATGTACAGTATTTCAAAAAAGTATCTGCCAGGAAGGATCCGATGTCTTCCGAAATACTACATTTGGTAACCTAATATCATATTAAATGTGCCGAAATAAATACACATTGCATTGGGTTTTTTAAACTACCGGTGTATACCAAATTAAATGCATGTCCCAATATCTATCATCAGTGGTCTCAATGTTTCACACCGAGTCTGGACAGGTACATTTTTGAGATACATGGGGTCCCTGACGTACAAATGTCTGACTTACGAACGCCTGCCTCTAGGAACGGGGTTAAATTTGAAATTTACAGTATTTTATTTACCTGATGACTTATTTTTTACATTCATTTACTGTATTTTATCATTCTATTTCTTTGTTTTAAATTAGCTGATTTTAGTTGTATATGAGGACTTAGGCTATGATATAGTGGGATTTTAAACATTGTTCTGTAAGTACAGTAGGTACATAGCATGTGTTCTGACATACGTACAAATTCGACTTCGGAACATCCTCAGGAACGGAACCCATTCGTAACCTGGGGACCCTCTGTACTTCACAATATTTCATTTTGAACTCGGACTATTACAGGTTTTGTAAGGGATTCCATTCTGCAGAGAGCAGGGTTCTGAAGGTGTATTGACCCAAGACCTGTTTTGTGGCCTGTGTGGATTGAGGAGAAATATGAACAGTGGTACAGAAGTGTACTCAAAGCTGTTAGCACTGACAACTGGCTCAATTTTTGTACAGGGACTGAAGTAGAGCTGAGAGAGATATTGTCTTTATTTTTAGAAAGGGACAGAAATAAGACATACCACATTAGGCAAGACTAAAAGTTTAGACTGCAGTGACTTTTAATTGCACATGTTGAAAAGGGGTCAATAATTTGTCATTCTTCAGTTAATTTTGAAAGTACATTATTTTGATGTCAACTTGCTCCCACTACACTCTCATTTCAGAATGGTGTGAATAAGATGTATCATGGTGTTAGAGGCTATGATGGTGTACCCAAGACAATGCTGAGTATGGAAAAGGGTGACACTGTTTTCTTTCACCCCATCCTTTTACATGGATCAGGAGCTAATCGTACCCAGGTATTGAAAACCCAGTTATTTGTAGTGGTTGAGGATTTTTTTTTTTTTTTTCTGGGGCATAGAAGCACTCCACCCTAAAGATCTCTGGTTCACATCCAGGCCACCCCCAGATGCCCTAGCTGTGAATGATCAACTTTGCAGTCAGGGAAGGGAGTGCAACTCCAACTATACTGCCTCCTTGAGTATTGGAAGTTTATCCTCTAACTACCCCCCAATCAGTCTAACATCAATAGTAAGCAAATTACTGGAAGCAATCATTTCAAACTCTATACGAAATCACCTGTAGAAGCACCGATTGATCAATGATTCCCAGCATGGCTTCACAAGCGGACGTTCTTGTCTAACTAATCTATTAACATTCTTTTCATCAGTTTTCGAATCGGTGGACAAGGGGCACAATTATGATGTGGTATATCTCGACTTTAGCAAAGCCTTCGACAGAGTCCCTCACGAAAGACTAATTAGAAAGGTAGAAGCACATGGCATCAAAGGTAACATCCTTAAACGGATTAGGGCGTGGTTACGGGACAGGAAACAGCGAGTGAGCATTAACAGCATTAAGTCCCATTGGAGCAACGTCACAAGTGGAGTTCCCCAAGGCTCAGTACTTGGACCATTATTATTTATTATACAGTATACATAAACGACATAGATATCGGCATAGACAGCAACATAAGTAAATTTGCTGATGACACTAAAATAGGACGTGTTATTAAATCTGACGAGGACTCCGCAAAACTACAAGACGATCTAAACAAATTTTCCGAATGGTCTGAGAAATGGCAGATGAAATTCAACGTGAACAAATGTAAAGTACTCAGTATAGGAGATGTAAACAGGGAAACCAGATACCAGATGAACAACGATGCCATAGAGAAATCCGACTGCGAGAGAGATTTAGCAGTAATGATAAGTAGGAGCCTTAAGCCAAGTAAACAATGTGTTTTTGCTCATAACAAGGCTAATAAAGAACTTGGGTTCATACAAAGGAGTGTTAGTTACAAGACTAGCGAGGTCATCCTAAAACTGTATCTTGCGCTTGTGAGACCACACCTTGATTACACAGTTCAGTTCTGGTCACCGTATTACAGGATGGATGTAGAATCATTGGAAAGAATTCAGAGGAGAATGACAAGACTAATCCCGGGCATTAGGAACCTTGAGTATAGAGACAGGTTAAAGCATCTTAATTTGCACTCCCTCGAGAGACGTAGAGCGAGGGGCGACCTGGTAGAGGTGTATAAGTGGAAGTCCGGGCTAAACAAAGGGGACATTACAAAGGTACTCAAACTATCCAACCAGGAGCGAACTCGTAACAATGGTTTTAAATTAGACAAATTTAGATTTAGGCGTGAAATAGGTAAACACTGGTTTGGAAACAGAGTAGTGGATGAATGGAACAAATTACCAAATATCATCATTAACTCGAATACGCTGAATAGCTTCAAACATAGGTTGGATGCTTATATGAGCAATAGGGGTTGGGCGTAAACGGGACTGCCCAGTATGGGCCAATAGGCCCGCTGCAGTTTCCTCCATTCTTATGTTCTTATGTATTTAGTATGCTAAATTTGCACTGACACTAATGGGCCATCAGGATTATGGGATCCACTTTGTCTTTTTCATAAACTGAACCTCATAGGCTTAGTGACCAGCTTTTCTTAGATGTTCTAATGAGTGTGGCTAAGGACTTTTGGAACCAGTGGTTGAAAATTAAATTTTTTTTATTTTTTTATTACACACTTGACTTCTTTATAAATAAAATTTTGATATACTGTACATACTGTACTCTAAGCCCTTTTCTTTTCAGTATTACCGCAAGGCAATATCCTGTCATTTTGCAAGTTCAGAATGTGATTACATTGATGTGAAAGGTACAACCCAAGAGAACATTGCCAAGGAAGTTGAAGAAATAGCTGTAACGAAAGGTATCGAGGGCCTTAATTTCAAGGTAAAATATTATACAGTACAAGTTTTAATTTAGATTGTAAGGGAAGGTTGTGTGTTAATGATCTAACATAAAGTTTTTTGCAACGATTTATGCTAATTGTTGTATAGCTCCGGGGATATTAAGTGTTTCTTAACACTGATTCACCCAGTAAGAGTATAAGGGGGAGAGAGTGAAGAAAAAAGCTGGAAAAAAGAGAGGGAACTGACAGAGGCATAATAAAAGGAATTAGGAAAGGGCTTGAGATAGGGAAAAGGGAAGAGAAAGGGAGGGTGGGTAGAGGAGAGACTAAAGAACGTATGGGAGCTTGTGAGAAAGAATATGGGGAAGTATGGTTGTGTACATACAGATATATAGTTACCAGTAATAGATGTATGGACCAATGGTTCGGGGGCTATGTAGACCCATAAACACTGAAAATATTACATTTCGAAATATCTGTATATTCAAAGTAATTTTTGGTATTTTAGAGCTGACTGACTATAGGATTCACAAAAAATGGGATTTCATGATCAGTCATCCCTATACTGTATAATGCATGTGAGTGTTTATCATTCATTAAAAGGATATATTTTGTTTATATAACTCAGTATGAGTGGGATCATACAGTACATTTTCAAAGTACAGGTAGTTCTCCTATAACGCGATAATTGTGTTCATGTAAAATATCGTGTTATAGAAAATCGCGTAATAGAAATAACAGGGCTTATGGAGAAAATAGGGTTAGGTGCAGATTACTCGAAATCGAAAAAATTTAGTAGTTAGCCTAATACAAAGGATAGCACAGTCTAAATAAATGTTACATTCATATCTAATAATGAAATCATACAGTAAATGTAACACTTTAGTTGATGGGGGAGAAGGGTGATTTTGAGGTTGATAAAATCGAGCTTCTCTTCAAGTGTTATATCCTTTCTTTTACGATCATCACCGGGAATTCTATCACCAGAACGCTTCTCGTTGATATTCTTTACTATATTCACAGTTAATACAGTGGGGTATGCTATAACGAACGAAACTCCTACAACGAACATTATTTAATTTTTTTTTGTTTTTTTCTAATTTATTGTTTTTTTATTACAAATATTAATGATATTCTTTATTTCAGGGGTTTAGATGCATATTTATGCACTTTTTTACAATTTTTACAATTTTATATTATATTTTTCAGTGTTAAGTGGTTGTATTTGGGGGCCTGGAACGGATTAATCCTATAACGAACGAATGCTATAACAAACAAGGTTCTAGAACCAATTAGATTCGTTATAGCATACCCCACTGTACCACAAAATTGGAGAAATAGTAAGCAAAAATCGCGTTATAGCAAACAAGCGTTCACGTTATACAAATATCGTTCCTAATTCATAAATCGCGTTATCAAAACACGCGTTATAGCAGAACTCACTGTATCCAAATCATACAAGGAAGGTAACTTCACTTCCTGCTATGTAAACTTAAAAGTTTCCAGGTAACTACTGCATTAGTTTCTGTCTAGAAAGAAAATCCCATTGTAGTTTCAATTATTTTTATACACAATTTTACATACAAGTGGTAGTGCTGTGTTTAGTTTAATGATGATTGGGGATTAACCAGTGATAAGCAGTGTATTGTGCGAATGAATACTGTTTATTACAATTCTTAGGTTCAGTTATTTTTCAGATTTCCTAGATAATGTTTTATGAATAATACATAACTCTTTCCAAACTTAAGATCATATAAATTACATAATACTTTTCAATGTTTGAAGCACTAATGGAGTGTGTGGACTGTTTGGTGATAAAGTTTTAAGCTTTGAAATTGTCATCTTATAGCCCAACTGTCCATTTAAACAAATTCAGTGATCTTCTATAACTTCTTCAGAAATGGAAATTGATAGTAACATTAGGTTTAATTTATTAAAAATGCTTGATGGAATGTCACATGATTTCATAGTGGAACACCATCAGCAAACAGTCAACATGTAATGTCAAAGTTTCACAGACTGTAAAATAGGACAAAATTTATTTGAAATAATAGTAAGTTCAAGAAGTTTGGAATCTATTGAATAGAAGAATTATGGCCTCTAATAATTTATACCAATCAAATATTTTACAGTAAAATTACAAAATTTTGCTGTTTATTTTTGGTTACTCGTAATACCATATTATGTGAATAAAAGCCTGATAAATCACTCTTAACATTTCTTTACAGGACATCTGGAAGTTCCGCAGCCGTTTAGTTCGTGGTGTGGAAATCAACTTGTAATGAATGACCTATTGTGTGATTGTCTGTCAAGTGGATATATCTCCTGTACTGACATAAATTCATAGTTTACTTTATACATCAGAGTTGCTCATTAATGTGTATGGGGAACCCCAGCTAATACCTAAGCTGGTCTAAATCATATCATGGGTGGACATCACTTTGACCTAACTTGGTGGACCTCACCACAACTCTGGCTGGCTCACTTTATCATGAGCCGGTCTTACGTTAATGCATATTAATAAGTTGTAAAAGGGGATGTTGTTATCACGAAATTGTTATTGTGTTGCATATTAACCAGTGAATCTACTATACAGTACAGTTGCCAGCAAAAGTTCTCCCACAGCCGTGTAGAAAGTTGTTGGAGAACTTTTGCCGGCAACTGTACATACCGGTGTGCATATTGATAATACATTGCATATATACGTACTGCGTATATACTGTATACGTACTGTACATACATATATTGATAATGCATTGCATATATACATATGGATAATACAGGATACTTTTATACATATACGTTTTGTACGTATGTATATTGATAATCAGTTGCATACCAGGTGTATACTTTTATATATTGGTACTGTACTTTTTTTTTTAATTCCGGGATTAGCCCACTTGGTCACAGGTCACTGACCCACGTCCGGGCTTGGGGGGCAAAAAGTAATAAAAATAATAATTGTTAATAAAAGAATAATAATAATAATAACAATGTAATAATAATAATAAAGAACCATAAAGAAATACAAAATGGGAATAAAAGATCAAAAGTGAGAAACAATATATGTATGATGTTTTGTCAATAGTAAGAGAAACAATTGACCTGCAATTACGTATATTGATAAAATACATTGCATATATACTTCTGTATATAGGTACTGTACTGTATATTGCTAATATGTTGCATATATTTGAAGAATTCCACGATTTTCATTGTCCTTTAAGTGTTAATTGCCATTCAATATAGGAAAATTTAAAAAAAAATTTCAAATATTTTCAAAAAATGTCAAAAAAAAATTCCAAAAACTTTGTTTAAATTTTGGAGAAGTTCCGAACATTTTTGTTTAAATTTTGGAAATTTCCGAAATTTTTTGGAAAATTTCTGGATTTTTTGGGAAATTTCGGAAAAATTTGGAAATTTTTTGGACATTTTTTAGAACATTTCGGAAAATTTTGGGAAAGTTTCTGAATTTTTTGGGAAAATTTCTGAAATTTTTTGAAGACAATCCGTTGATGAAGGCATCCCGTACTAACTCTTAACGATATTCTTTGGCTGTGACAGCTTTTAGATTAAAATCTTTGCTGAGTCTGCAAGTCGCGAAGAAATTTATCCAGCATTTGAGAAGGACGCTGACGTCTTGTGGAGAGCTGATGTCTGGCGAATATCTCATTTTTCTTTTTCAAACTCCGTTGCATCACCAAAGTATTCATACACAGTAGCAGACACATATTTTGTCAAACATTTTAGTTTGTCAGGCGCTCTGTCTTCACGCTCATCAATAAAATTTTCAAAAGTTTTACGCCAATGCTTGTATTCTTTCTCAGCAGCTGGGGAATTTGGATCAACATCAAGCTTGTCGGGGCAGAGTATACGTTCCATGTTGCTAGTAGAATATGAGTTGAATTAACTATCATATGATATCAAACACCTTCAGTAATCAAGGCTTTATTCAACTCATAAATTCATATACATCTGCAACAGAACAAAGAAAAACCCAATTAGAACGAGAACATTTAAAGTAAAGGTAAACACACACAAAATTTATTCCATAATATGACAAGGATAAAAGTGAAAAAAGATATATATGCCTAATACTTGCGAACACTTGTCAACAGTGTGCAACAGAGAGCTTGTTCATGCCTAGTATGTGCCAACAGCATTAGTGGTGTTGTATTGGCTCCTCTCCCCAACAACTCCCAACTGAGCTCCAGCCGCGCGCCTACCAGTCAATCAGCGTACAGCCAGCTACGCCGAGAGACTAGATCTATGCAATGGACGTAGGGGTACGATCACCGACCTAGTCTTGACCTTCAACCTCCAGCACAGGATCAGAGCGTTTCACACCTTACGCTTAAGCTGCTGTGATTGGCCCTCTCGCTACGCTCACCCCGAATCCTGATCCTCGTAAATTGTATAAATACGGCCATGCCTGGCCAGGGGGACCATTCTACACTCGGCTACTGGACCAGCAACATCTCTCACAGCTCCTCACCACCCAGCTTCCTCAGAAACCTCCTCGCCCTACAGGACCTCTGAGCAAGTTTTTCCTCACCTAGTCACTCCTAAGCACTGCGCTGTACAACAATATATATACAGAAAGCGCATTGTGAGTTTCTATTCTACCTCATTCCTGAGTGTGAGATATCTTCATGTACGTACGTTTGTGTGCCCATACTAAGAGAATTGACAACTGGCCACATACAGTACGCTACACTGTATCCGTTTTTCCTCAAAAGCAGGTACAATACTGCGATACTTTGCATCCTCTCTTGTAATCACAGATGGAAAGAATTTATTTAATGCCTCTACCTTGTCCTGGTCTGAGTCTGCATTTCAAGTCTATAATTTACTTCTGGCCAATCAGGTAGTCCATCAGTTTATTACTGCTCACTGCTGCTATGTGCTGGGCCCTCACACACACTACGTCTACGGGCTCGTGAATGTACTCAAACATGTTCCAGTGTTGCTCAAACCTGGACTTATAGGAGCACACCACTTGTTGGTTTATGACAGACGGTAAAATAATTATGACAACTATCACCAAAGATTATACACTTAAAAAAGTATCTTAGGTCAGATGAATTTCAAAATGAATACCGTGACTCCTGTTGTCTCAATAGGGTTGTCAAAAACCTTCGTCGTTTGAGTCATTTTGTCTAACACAAAATCGGAATGATGCCGATTGAAGTTTGTGTACAGGTATAATATTTATTGCCCAGGTTACTGACCCGAGTCTCTCTTTAAGGTAATGTATTTTAGAGAGTTGAATATCTTAACCAGTTCGTGAATAACAACAAATTTAACAATATGAACAGATAAGCTTTCATAGTCAAAATTATATAACACTTTACCTGAAATGTTGTACTATGGTAATGTGTATGCCTTATGGTAGTGTGTATGACTCGTGGTAATGTGTATGATTTCAGGTAGTGTGTATGCCTTATGGTAGTGTGTATGAATTGTGGTAATGTGTATGCCTTATGGTAGTATGACTCGTGGTAGTGTGTATGATTTGTGGTAGTGTGTATGCCTTATGGTAGTGTGTATGAATTGTGGTAATGTGTAGGCCTTATGGTAGTGTGTATGATTTGTGGTAGTGTGTATGAATTGTGGTAATGTGTATGGTTTGTGGTAGTGTGTATGACTTATGATAGTGTGTATGACTTATGATAGTGTGTATGACTTATGCAAGTGTGTATGACATGTGATAGTGTGTATGACATTACCACAAATCATACAGACTACCTGTGGTAGTCTGTATGATTTGTGGTAATGTCTATGACTTGTTATAGTAGTAGTGGTGTGAGGTGGTGGTGGTAGTACTGGTGGTAATGAAGGTACTAGTAGTAGTGGTGAGGCAGGTGGTAGTACTGGTTGTGGGACAGATGGATGGTGTGGTAGGTGCAGGGCCGGATTTACCAAGTCCAGAAAACCGTGAGGGCAAACTTTTTCGGAGTGAGGGTTGTAAACTCTTGGAACAATCTACCATAGAGTGTTGTGACGGCACCGAGTGTGAGCTCTTTCAAGAGAAGACTTGACCAACACGAGCGGGTTCAGGTACATTCAGGAGCCGGTGCATGCCCAGTATTTGCCAACAGTGCGTGACAGAGACGTGACCGATCGCCCGGGCGGCTAGCGAGCCGATCTTTTGGTGAAGAATATAAATGAAAAGAGACGTTACCGATCGCCCAAGCGGCTAACAAGCCGATCAGTGGCGAAGAGGATATAAAAAAAAAAAAAAATAGGCCAAGTAGGCCATTGGCCTAGGGCCCACCGGTATCTGGGGGCCCACTGAAACTAATTTGTCGCGCAGCGTGCCAGCGTATAACCTTGTTTCAAGTGTACACCGAATATTTCATTTTATAATATATTCACAACATAAGGGCCCCTGTACAATAAGTATGGGGCCCCTATACAATAAGTATGGGGCCCCTATACAATAAGTATAGGCCCGCAGTGGTCTTCAGCTGGTGGGCCATGGGGTGGTTATCAGGTGGGCCACGGACTAGGCCCTATAGTAAAATGAAGAAAATATGATAATAAAAATATATACTGTATATACATTTTTTAAATGTCCGTGTCCCACCATCGATCTATCTATCTATACATACATATATACTGGAGAGAGAGAGAAAGAGAATAAAGTTCAAGAAACCTTCAGTGCCTTGACGTGTGAACGACAGGATCGTTTCACGTTCAGTACATGTCAGAGTTACCGTTGGTTTGCTGACAGCTCGCTCAGCCAGTCAATATCTTCTCAGCCTCTATACTGCCAGACTGGGGGTCACTAATTTTAAGGGGAAATACTTAACTCTAATCTTAATTTCTAAGGGTCGCTGCCACCAGACCCCTCTGGACAGTATGCAGCTCGTTAGGTATCGTGCAGAATGGACTAGGCATTGGGTTAAGTTTTTCATTGACCAGATCGATAAAGGGAAAGAAGGGTGACACCATAACATGTCTTAATTAATTTATTCCTTATAAAGCATACTGGTAAAAAACATACAAATGAATTGGCCTTCCTCAGAAGAACAACGAAAATGTTGGTTACCCCGCTCGGCACCAGACGTCTTACATTAATGGCGTGTCATCCACAGACTTATTGCATAACAATCTGCGACCTCCTTACCTCGGTCATTCCTTCTTACACTACCCCTTAACACATCAGACTGCTCCACCAGTATGGAGTATAGCACCGTCGGTTATCATACATAGTAGCACCATCTCAACACACCTGTTACACTCCACACCTGCAGGTATGGGACTCCTTGTAATTTTTAGATATACGTAACAGGCGCCTCGTTCGCACACCGCCCTCGGTGGGTAAGGATGAGGGCTTCACCAAGAGACATACCAGTACTATTTCTACGCCTGGTATTATATAGGTCGTTCCAAGTGACGACCGCCGAGTTTCTCACGGTCTCCTTATGTGTAACTACTCATTTGGGGTGGTGTGCTGGGAATCCACAGGTTCACAGTGGATTGGCATAGCTGGGAGTAGTCACCACCTGGTGGGACGCTCACAGGGACAATGGCTGCCGCCAGCAAGGCACTCCGACCGCATGGGACCTGAGGTGACGGTAGAACGGAGGGTACTGAGAAATAATGCCTGACGGGCGGTTATCACACACCCTAACACATTACTATTACACTTATGCAACAGGCAAAGCTTTAAACTGTAATAACTTCTATATAAGCCTTAATTACAGGGCGAGATTTAGGGCCAATTGTAAGAACAGTCGTTGGGTGTATGACGCCATTTACGATGACCTTCTTGCCCTGATCTTGTTTCAGGAATACCATCCTTTTGAAGCTCTGGAGAGATCTCGAAGTTTCGATATTTTGAGTACAGCACTAGCTAATAATTCCCACCAGGAAACTTGTTTCGAGACTCCTCCAAAGCTTCGAAAAGTGGAGAATTCCATGTGTTAAAGGTGATATTGCTGAAAAAGACCAGGGCAAGAAGGTTATCGTAAATGGCGTCGTACACTCCAAAACCGTTCTTGCAATTGGCCCATAGCCCGATAGGACACTGACCTGAGGTGACGGTAGAACGGAGGGTACTGAGGGCAGTGCCCCGCCGCTCGTCACCGCGTAGGCCTACAGTTTCCAATCTTTAATTTTTACTTTTATTTCTTACGGTTCTCACCTGAACACTTTCCGGTATATTGTCACTCATGCCTTATAAACACATATTTTAATCCTAAATTACACACAAAGTGAGGTTCTGGTTTGCTAGTTCGTGGGTAAATTCATTGGGTTATAATATCAACGTGGCACACTCGAGGCGGGTACAGGACGCTCCCTAAAACAAAGGCCGAATGTTCATGGCGTGGGTATATCCACTTCACTTAAAACTGTAATTAGGGATCCTCCTCTCACACATTGCACTATTTGAACACAGACATAAGATTCTCTGATCACTGTACATGTCGTGGGTATCTGTCACGTGAGGATATGAGGTGTATTAAGTTCACACCGATGCATACAAGATATTTCCTTTCAAGTATGGTTTCTGGGTCACTTCCAACACCTCACATAGTTCTGATACATTTATCCTTTTTCCAGATCATTGTTCTCATGTATTTTCATATGATATCTGTGGAAGTTATGTTTGCTACACGTTCACAGGCGTAAATAGTATGACCTTCAAACCATGATCCACACTTAGTCCTACAGTACACTAGTCCGGCTCAACTGGACTTTCCCAATCATCTTATGGATACCCTGAGTTCTCCTTAATGCTATGAATACATACAATTAATATTATATAGCTGTACCTGGGTACAATACAACACATGGTCTAGTAACATTGAGTAGGTGAGTTATCCTTTATCAATGTTTCCCGTTTTCTGAGATTCTACAAACGCGGTGGATTTGAATGTTATATAGCGTAATATGAATTAAAGTGGGTTTTTAGGAATGACAATGATGTGCGCAGTACACCTCAGCTCAGTGATATTTTATATTGTGTACGCGACACTCGTTATTTAATAATGATATTTTACATGTTGCATTAAATGGACTTCAGTGTTATATTACGTGTGTTTTTGTGTCTATTTTTTTGTGATATTGGTATCTCTTATAGACTTACACTATTTTTTTGCTTACATGTTATTCTTGGGGATTCTCATGAGATAAATATGTCGTCCCTGAAAAAATATCTGAGTGGCTCACAAAAGAGAAAGTTAAAAGCAGCCAAAGCTGCACAACTGCAATCAGTTCCAAAGCTGATAGCATTTTTTAAACCAAAAGGAGATTCAGAGCCAAGTACCAGTGACAGTAAACTCCCATGGGATGACACAGTAGATGTTCACTTTCATGATTCAGATGACGAAGCGAGGTCAGCTGAGTCACAATCACAGAGATTAAGTAAATCAGCACCTACAGCAATGGAAGTACCACCTGTGACTGAAGCTTCATCCGATTCATCTCAGTTGACTTATAAGAAACATTCTGTGGAACAAGGTGTCAGTGTTGATTTGTGTGTATCAAGTGATCCAGCTGACTGGCTGACAATTGATGATAAACTGATTGAGTATTTAATAAACCATCCTCTTGATCTACATTGTGAACAAGGTGACTTCTCAAGATCTGCAAGAAGTGAAAATGTGGATGAAAAGGAAAGAGTTCGATATGTGCCCAAATCCTTGTGTAAAGGCCTGGGACTTAGGGATAGAAATCCCTTACCAGGCTAATCAGGATCTTAATAAAGGAAAGTCAAGGACCATGGTTTTCCGAGGAATAACAAACAATCGTTTGAGATTGGCATCTCTTTACTATAAAAATATAACACAAAACTCTGACACCACTCAACAAACATCAAATAATTACGGGAGTCAAACAATTAAGGCAGTCAACAGATAATGGGGTCAAACAATTAATGGAAGCAAACAATTAAAGGAATCAAACAAATAATGGGAGTCAGCAATTAATGGATTCAAACAATTAAATGGAGTCAACAATTGATAGAATCGAACAATAAAGGGGAGTCAGCAATTAATGGAATCAAACAATTATAGAATCAAACCATGAACAAATATTTCCTACGGCAGTGGCCCTGGGGGAAGGTTCTGGAACACGGTGATGCACACTCAGGGTAGGGAAGCGCCCATTCAACTCCACACTCGAGCGACGTCTTGTAATGGCAGGAGAACACCGGGGCACAGACGGAATGTGATGAACTGACGGTCGTGGTATGCGGTAGTGGTAGATGACCAGAGAGTTGGCAGTTGATAGGTGAAGGTCTGGGAACACAGCCCACGAGTCCAGGACCTATGATGAGATCACAGCCAGAATTTGACGGACAGCAGGATAGCTAGATACTGACTGTATGACGGCTGGGTTGAATCTGCCGGTGACGCAGATAGTCGCTGCCCTCTCACCTCTGTCCAACCACCCCAGGTGTCGTCTGCACCAGCAAACGAGGGAGTTAGCAGCGGTAACCAGCCTGAGGATCGTTTCCGCCCTTCCACCTTGTTTACACGTCAAATGGCAAATGATGAAAAAGTTAAAAGGGAATGGTTTGTGTATTCTCCAAAAACTGGAGATGTATTTTGTGGTCAATGCAAGCTATTCAGCAAGCAAGTCTCATTGTTTACTAGTGGGTTTAGTAACTGGAAAAACTGCCAGCGTAGAGTTGCTGAACATGAAAGTAGCAAAGAGCATAAAATCTCAGTTACTACTTGGGGTGTGAGGGCAATTACAGCAAGGCGAATTGATTCTACTTTGGCTTTGCAAGTAGAATTGGAGAGAAAATATTGGAAAGAAGTTCTATTGCGCATAGTTGAAACACTAAAATTTTTAACATCAAGAGGTCTTCCTCTCAGAGGTAGTGATGAAAGAATAAGCTCTAGCAACATTGGGAATTACCTTGGAGTACTGGAACTCCTGGCAAAATTTGACCCTTTTCTTGCACGGCATCTGGAGAAGTATGGTGCTGTAGGTAGTGAAAAAAAACTTCATATCTCTCAAAAACGATTTGTGAGGAAATGGTCAATCTGATGGCTGAAGAAATTCGCTCAATTATCATAAGTGAAGTGAAACAAGCCAAATATTATTCAGTTAGTGTAGATTCCACACCTGATGTTAGTCATACTGACCAACTTACATTCATAGTTCGTTATGTCAAACCTGATGGCAAATCTGTTGAGCGATTTCTAAAGTTCATAGACATACATGGCCATGGTGCAGAGCATAGCCTCAACTGTTGTACAGTTAATTAAAGATGTTGGTCTTGATTTGAGTGACATGAGAGGGCAGAGTTATGACAATGCTGCCAATATGTCAGGCATTTACACTGGTCTCCAAGCCAGAATAAAGGTTATGAATTCCCTGGCATATTATGTCCCTTGTGCAGGTCACTCCTTGGACCTTGTAGGAACATCAGCTGCCAGCAGTTGCCTTGGGTCTGTTTCATATTCCAGATTTTTGCAAGCCTTATACAACTTCTTCTCAGCCTCCACATAAAGATGGGATCACGTGAAAGCTGCATTACCTGCTGAAGGGATTGTAGTGAAATCCCTTTCAGAAACTCGCTGGAGTGCGAGGGCTGATGCTGCTAAAGCAGTGTTTTTACATTACCTTGAGATAAAGTCAGCACTGGAGAACATATGTTCTAACAGTAGGCAAACTGTGGCTACAAAGCTTGAAGGTGAAGGCCTCATAAGACAAATGGAAGCATTTGAAACAGCACTTCTTACTGTAATATGGTATAAAATCTTAACAAGGTTTAATGCAACCAGCTTATCACTTCAAAAAGTTGAGACCGACCTTCTGTCAGTTGTGAAACTGTATGAGAGTTTGATCTCCTTCGTCTCAGAAATGAGACAGGGTCAGTTTGATGAAATAGAAGATCAGGCTAGGGCTTTTGCTGATCCTGTCTACACAGAGACAACAAAAAGAAGAAAAAAAAAGAGACAACATTTCTTTGGTGAATCAGTTGCCTTAGGAATGAATTAGAGCACAGAGTGAATGCCTACTCAGAAATAAAGAAGCTGTTTAGCTTCTTAACGGAGTATAACAGTATGAAATATGATGATCTCAAAGCCCAACTGGAATTGGTTGTCAGTACCTATTCCAGTGACCTGGAAGCATCTGTTCTAGATGAGTTTTTGCAATTTAAAGACATTTGTCTTCTGAATCTGACAGGTCAGTGACAAACATTTCCACTTTGCTGAGGTCCAAAGATGGTATTTTGACAACTGCCTTTCCAAACATTAGTATCTTTGTAAGAATTTTCCCTGCCATCCCCATTACAAATTGTGAAGGAGAGAGGTCCTTCTCTACTCTATCTAGGGTGAAAAATCACCTGAGGTCTACCATGGGACAGACCAGATTAGACTCACTTTCATTATTATGCATTGAATCTGGCCTCCTACAATCCCTTGACGCAAACAGTATCATTGACAAATTTTCTATGAAAAAAGGTAGGAAAAGGTTATTTTGAAATTCACACAGTTTGCTGTACTTCATGTGCTTGCAAAATTGATTATGCTTCAAGATAATTGTATTTCTTTCATTATTCCCATATATAAGATGTACATGATATAGAACTAATTTGATTAAAAGTAAAGATGCATCACATTGTGTTGAAATTCTTATTTCTTACATTATAATATTATGATATGTAATATTTGATGACATTTGGCCATTGCAAAATAATTCCCGTGTGATTTTATCAAGATTTATCTTATCCACGTTTTCATTGTGGATCTACATGAAATATATATACATATATATATATATATATATATATATATATATATATATATATATATATATATATATATATATATATATATATTACCGCCTGATAGATAAACTGGGAGAGGGAGGGCAGAAGAGGCAGTGCTGACAACTTGTTGTGTGTTGTTGACGTGTTTCAATACGAAACAAGATGGCCCTCACCTCGGGCTGCGATGCCCCGACGGCAGTACCGATTTCTACAGGACAGACAACACACGTTGGTTCAGACCTAGACCTTAAAACAATTTTTGACCTGTTAACGCTCTCCTCAGGTTAAGGGGGCGCTGGTGGTGAAACGGTACCGTTCTTGCCTCGCAAAGCAAGATGTCACAGGTTCGATTCTGGGCCGGCGGAGGTTAGCGGACACTCTTCCTAGTCCTTCGTCCCTGTTCACCTATAGCAGTAAAGTAGGTACCTGCTGTAGAGTCGAAAGTTGCGGGAATTCGTATTCAAGGACAAGTTGTTGGAGCTTCCAACCAACTTGATGGCATAAACCACTGACTCTTCCAATCTTCTACGCCCTTGGACTCTTCAGACTTCTACACCCTTAACTCATGAGGACATAAGAGGCAAGCATGAACTTAGCATCAACTTCCCTGTTGGGCACTGTAAGCCTTCTGCGCTTCACGCCTGGGGATGTAGAGGTGTGCCCAATAAATGAAAAAAAAAAAACGCTCATACGTAGGGCATTATTGGTTTGTTGCTGGAGAAATAAACCCTCAACATTGACGTGTATCATATAATTCGGTCAAAACCTATTAAGAACAATTCACATATAACAAATGCTGTTATCTCAGGACACATATTATGAATAATACAATGTATACGATTACATAGCCTGTTAACATAAATATAACTCATATATTATAGCATTTGAAGTACATCAGGGGAATAAGTTGTATAATATGATCAGAATTACAGTACATAAGTATACTTATTAAGTTATTTAGAGTTTCTTATAAGATTCTATTACTTCTACAATCACTCACGTTTTAGGGTCTAGTGGTCTGAGCAGCATGTTCGCCATCTGTAGAGAGTGTTATACTGCCATTGGGGGCATTCGCAGCCTGGAGGCGAGGGCCATCTGTTTCATATTGAAACACCTCAACAACACACAACACGCGTCAGCACTGCCTCTCTCTCCCTCTCTCTCTCCCAGTTTATCTTACTGTGGCGGTAACAATATATATATCTTGATAAATCACGGGAAAACGGAAACAACGGAGTACCTTAGCTTTCATCTTTATTCAAGACATCTTCAGAGGCAACTGAAGATGTC
>NW_024720335.1:0-17340 GCF_018991925.1 Homarus americanus
GTGATGATGGGAGGTAGTGATGATGGGCGGTAGTGATGATGTGAGGTAGTGATGATAGGAGGTAATGATGATAGGAGGTAGTGATGATGTGAGGTAGTGATGATAGGAGGTAGTGATAATGGGAGGTAGTGATGATGGGAGGTAGTGATGATGGGCGGTAGTGATGATGGGATATACAACTATAACATAGCTACAGTATATGCACAAGAGCGCATACTTCTAATAAATAATGTAATTAAGAAACATGCAATATTGTTTTTTCACTTATGATGCCACACAACTTACTTTACTCTCATGTTTCACCACGCTATAAACATCTTGTATAAAAATCGATGATATTTATATTCATAACAGTAAAATCATTTAATTTATAAATAAGATAATTCATCAAAATAAGTTTGTCAAGCAGCAAGGAGCCATTTTACTTAACATATGTTTTCTGTATACAAATTTTCGACCGAGAGAGAGAGAGAGAGAGAGAGAGAGAGAGAGAGAGTAACGTTCTGAAAATTTTATCTGACGCAGAGCTGAAAAATAATACCCAAATGGATTGATCTCTTAATCTGGTGTTCCGTGTCGGGTTCATCATCAGCGCCATGTATACAGTACTGTTAGTTGACAGGTAATCTGTAGTTCTTAGAGGAAGCTCGATCCAGTGTACCGAGTGTTGGGATGTGAGGCTCTTTACTGTGTAACTAAGAGATGCAGTTAACAAGAGATGAAGATGGAGACAATAAGAGGGAGTAAGAAAGGAAGAGAGAGGGTTGAGAAAAAAATGAGACAGGCAGACAAGGGGAGAGAGTGAGAGACAGACGGACAGACAGACAGAAAATCATTGAAAAGGAGACAGAGGCAGAATGAGTTTAGAATAAGACTGTAGAACAAATAAAGTGATGGAAAGAAATAGACAAAATAAGAAAATAAGTGAAAGAAATAGATAAAAAACGCTGACAGAAATAGAGGGAAACTGAACCAGACAGAGAGAGAGAAATATGAACAGGGAGAGAGAGAGAGAGAGAGAGAGAGAGGCAGAAGTGGTCAACGAGAGAGGGTGAGGAAGAAAAAGAAAGAAGGAAGGAAGAGAGAGAGAGGGAGAGAGAAAGATGAACAGACAGACAGACAGAGAGAAGGACGATGCATGAGGGGAGCAGGTCGCAGCTGCTTGCATGACAGTCCTGGGATAAAAAAAACCGGCATGAGAAGCTACGTGCTGAGGGGGTAATATGTCATGCACGAACCTTCTTAGGCAACTCTTGCGTGTGTTCAGGTGTTACGTGTGTTTAGGCGTTCCGTGTGTTCAGGTGCTCCGTGTATTCATGCATTCCGTGTGTTCAGGTGTTGCGTGTATTCATGCGTTCCGTGTGTTCAGGCGTTCCGTGTGTTTATGCGTTCCGTGTGTTCAGGTGTTCCTTGTGTTCAGGTGTTCCGCGTGTTCAGGCATCCCGTGTGTTTAGATGTTGCATATGTTCAGGCGTTCCGTGCGTTCGGCTGTTCCGTGTGTTCAGGCTGTTCCGTGTATTCATGCGTTCCAAGTGTTCAGGTGTTCCGTGTATTCATGCGTTCCGTGTGTTCAGGTATTCCGTGTATTCAGGCGTTCCGTCCGTTTAGGTGTTCCATGTGTTCAGGAGTTCCGTGTGTTTAGGCGTTCCGTGTATTCAGGTGTTGAGCGTATTCATGCGTTCCGTGTGTTCAGGTGTTTCGTGTGTTCAGGTGTTCCGTGTGTTCAGGTGTTCCGTGTGTTCAGGCATCCCGTGTGTTTAGGTGTTCCGTGTGTAAAGTGTTCCGTGTTATAGTATTCCGTGTGGTCAGGTGTTCCATGTGTTACGTGTGTTCAGTTGTTCTGTGTATTCAGGCGTTCCGTGTGTTTAGGTGTTCCGTGTGTTCACGTATTCAGGTGTTCCATGTGTTCAGGCGCTCCGTGAGATTAGGTGTTCCGTGTTATCATGTATTCAGGTGTTCCATGTGTTTAGGCGTTCCGTGTGTTAAGGTGTTCCGTGTGTTCAGGTGTTCCGTGTATCTAGGTGGTCGGTGTGTTTAGGTGTTCCGTGTGTTCAGATGTTCCGTGTTATAGTGTTCCGTGTGCTAAGGTGTTCCATGTGTTCCGTGTTCAGGTGTTCCGCGTGTTTAGGCGGTCAATGTCTGAGGAGTAATGCATACACACGTTTTGTGCCCTAATAAAATCAGTGTGTGTGTGTGTGTGTGTGTGTGAATACAATAATATGAAGCACCTTAATACTAAAAGACCCATTTTCTTATATAATCATGTACTGTATTATTTTCTTGTCATACGCACAACTCTTACACCTACATGGGGCTAAATGGCCCCCTTAAGCTAGTTTGCCATTGGGTTGTGCTTGTAGCGTAGTATTTCTAAGGCAGACGTCGAAATTTAACTTAACCTGACGGGCTCCTCTAACTGAAGGTCTTCCGTCTTATGCGGCCTGTGAGCACACGAGACCTCAGTCGATATGAAGAGTATTTTATTACAATGTATCAAAAACTTTACCAGGATGTGCAAATAACATCTGAACGTAAATACGAAGTAAACACAGAATAAATAAACACATAAGTTACTTGAAAGCACATAACACCTAAGGACAAGGAACACATCAACACAGCAACACCTCAAACATCTCAACGACCTCAACAGAAAAAAACTCAAACAAGAAACACTATAAGAACAAGGAACATATCAACACAGCAATACCTCAAACAAGGAACACCTTAATCCATAGGAATACATCAACAAGAAACATCTTAAAACACAGGAACACTTCAACAGGCAACATGTCAACCCATGCAAGTTACCCAAAGCAGTAAACATAAGCACGACACATTGAAAACTCAGACCTAAAGCAAGTGAGCGAGTGACTTTGTGTTACGTATTGGTGGTACGGAACTACAGGGGATTTGGGTCCTATAAAAAACAGCTGATAATACAGGTACAAAGATTGTTATTAGTGAATGATATTTATATTGATGAATGTTCCTCATAACAACCAACACTGTCTTATTTCACTCTGGCAAGATACGATACTAAAAACACATACATTTACTAATCACCCCAGAGGTTCAAGATGGTATACTGTACTCTGCTTAAATAAAAATATATGACTGACGATAAAAGTACATACGAAAAACAAGAATAATTCACAATTACTTAAAAAAACAAAACAATACCACGACCACCCAACAGATATACAATAACACCTTTCTCCTTATAGTAAAATTAGTAGAAAAACTACTACGAAACAATCACACACCACTTACTCGGTAGAATTAATGACAGTCATGTGGCCGCAAATATTTCGACATAAGTGGCTACGAAAAAGTTACGATGGTATTTACTTAGGCAGCAAGTCAAGATGATGTCGCATCAATGAGGACAACTGCATGAGCTGTTCAATGGTCTGGAGACAGTCAAACGTCCTTTAACATTACGAAATGCAAGACCCTACAAATAGGATACAACAACCCCAATCACAGCTATTCTGTTAATGACAACTTCCTGGATACTGTCGATAAGTTAAAATCTGTAGGCGTTGTGACAGATCAATCAATCACTTGAAGGCGACGCAACAAGTGGGGGGGATGCCCAGCAGTAATAATAATAATAATAAAAAAATATATTTGGGAATTATAAAGCGTACCTTTGAATACAATGATACGAAAATGCTTCTTATTGTATGGATTTTTGTATTCAGGCATGGAAACCCTACCTCCAGAAAGATCTAACACCCATAGAAAAGGTGCAACCAAGATGATTCTTTAACTATGCCATCTCGATTATCCAAGTAAACTAAGGGCCTCAAGACGAACAACTATTCAGAAAAAAGCCCAATAGAACAGATCTCATTAAAACAATTAAAATCTTGAAAGGGACAACACGAAGGGACAACTTCAAGCTCACCAAGCTATCATGCAGAACGAACACAAGGAAATACTTCTTCACATAGAGTGACAGAGAGTGATAGATCTATGGGACGTTCTCCCAGCTCAAACCGTGGAATCGAGAACAGTACTGGGCTTCAAAATAGCCCTAGACAAAATTAACAAGATCAATGGAGGGATCCTACACAGGCCACTGGTCTTCCCTTGACTTGGCCACCTCTAGTAGGTGGCCGTTAGGTAAAGAAGAGGCACACAAGAACAAAAAATAAACTACCCCATATGGTTTGGGATACTAAGGATAGCCACGGGTCTTAAAAGGACACGACAGAGCACGGCACCTCCAGATATCTTGAATTACGAATACAACAAGTGGAGGGCAGCCGAGGACACCTGACTATGTTAATCATTTACTGCTGTTCATTTTACACTTGGAGCACCACTACTACAATTATATGTTAATATTACTTAAGCAATATAAAACAAAATCTGTCCTGAAAGGTATATTACCTTTTTTTATTGGAGATGAAAGATATTTTTTCAGTTACGAGAAACTTCACCTCCTTGAGCGTCAGTCTGAGATTTTTACAAGTCACTGTTCTTCTTCAACTATAAGTCTCTTGGTGATAATTTATCCTCTGTTATGTACTCTATTCAAAATGTTCCAAGTTTTTACAAACTGGAGTCGAGTACAAGAGATTTTGTTCAATTCAATTTCAATTGTTTATTCCTTGATAGAGGAAGCGGGATCCTAGTGCTGTCACTAGGTACCCCTGTACAATGACACCAGAATCATCTGGCAAGTGTGAAAAGTATATACAGTATAAATATTATAAAGGGGCTTACTAAAGCCTAAGGAAGGAAGGATGTTCCTTTAACACATAATTAATATTATTTACAAAATATCTGGCCAGTATTGGGAGGATCATCGTGTCTCCGTCAGGGGGTCATGGAGTGGTGGTCCAGCAGGCGTCACGGAAGCATTGTGTGTGGGGACATCTTAGGAGGTAGTGAATAAGGGTGCAGCTGTCGGGTCTTCTGCATAACGCACAAGAGCGTTGCTCAGGGGATGTGGGGATACCAATCTCCCAAGCAAAGTCATACCCAATGATGATACGGGCAGCAATCACGTCCCCCTTCCGCGACCCTTTCCCGTAGACGTACGAGAGGTCAGGAAGTTTACGGAGGACATCGTACCATGTGGGCGAGGAGTCCAGGGGGATGGCTGCTTCCCGAGCTTCTCTCTGTTTGCGGCGGATTTGGGTCCTAATCTGTAAGAGTGTTCGAGGAACAACGTAGTCAGGTGTGGCCTTGTTGCAGCCAGTCTTGGCAAGGTCATCTGCTGCCTCATTCCCCAAGATACCGACATGACTGGGTATCCATAGGAATGTCACAGGGCGGCCTGCATCCTGAAGTGTGGATGTTAACCCTCGTATTCGGAGGATGAGGTCCTTATTTCCCCAGATCCAAATGCGATCCCGTCGAGAGCAGACCTGGAATCGCAGCAGACAAGCAAGGGGCAGAAACCATCTGCTTCTTCCTCAGCGAGAAGGGCAGCAAGGAGGGCTATTAGTTCAGCCTGAGTGGAGGATGCCCCGTCAGAAACTCTGAGAGACAGTTTGATAGGCTCAGGGGCATGAGGACGGGAGATGTAGACACCAGCCCCGGCCCTACCTGTAGCGGGGTCAACAGAACCATCAGTGTAGAGGACGACCCTACCTGGGGACCAGTGAGCGATCCTGGAGAGGTGGTATTTGCAGAGAATAACAGGGTTCACCTGGGATTTCGGGAGCGGTCCACCGAGGGCAATCACTTCAGGTTGAAAATCCAGCCAGGGAGAAGGAGACGAACCAACAGCAGGGGTGACAACAATATCAGGCAGGAGGTCGTGTTCCTGAAGGGCTCGGATGAGTGACCCTCGCCACTGTCTTCTAGATGGAGGTCGGTCTCCAACAGCAGTAGTCAAGTTGGTTTGGACATAGTTGCCCCTAGGATCCCGTAGAATGGAAACGGCAGTTTTTAGGTAAAACTCCTGGACACGATCCTGTAAAGGGGAAAGACCAAGTTCGTTATATAGAGAAGTAGAGCGTGTCCACTGAGGAGCCCCAAGGATGATACGAGCAGCTTTCCTCTGGATAACTTCGAGACGGTTGACAGCAGTCCGACTAATGTTGACGAGGGCAGGGGCGGCGTAGTCGACACAGGAACGGACAAAAGACTTGTACATGGTGAGAAGTACAGGGATGCTGGCACCAAGGGAACCCCTGCACATGGTAGAGAGGGGAGCGAGACGCCGAAAACATATGTCTCGAAGATAGCGGACTTCAGGGATCTGACAACGTGTGCGAGTTACATACACACCCAGGTATTTTGTCTCATTAACCCAGTCCAAGGGCGTTCCTGATAAGAAAAGGGGTGGAGGTACAACACGACCGTGCCACATGGCTTTTGTTTTCGCAGTTGAAAGAAGGAAACCAAGTGAATCACACTCTCTGGAGACCAGATCAAGGGCTTCCTGCATGCTGAGGTAGTCAGGGGCTTGGAGGAGGACATCGTCGGCATATCCTGAGTGGACAACTTCTGTCGGCCACGGGAGTGATGCAATGGAGTGCGTGAGAGTGTTAAACAAGGTGGGACTCAGGACTCCACCTTGAGGGGTGCCGAGGTTCATTTCTTGAACAGGAGACATAGAGCCTTCAACGCGAACCCGGGCCTGACGTCCAGTGAGGTAAGAGGCGATCCATTGTAGAAGTCTCCCTTTAACCCCTAACCGTGCAAGTTCAGCTAAAATGAGGGCAGGCTGAGCCGTATCAAAGGCTCCCTTGATATCAAGGAAGACGGAGACGCGGGCAGTCTGATTGCAATAAAAGGAAGCAATGGAGTGTGCTGTGCTGCGATGTTGAATGAAACCATTGAGGGAGTTGTGGAAGCCGCCTATGGTGTGAAGAAGGCGACGATGGAGTATCCTCTCCATCATCTTGCAAACACAGGCGGTAAGACTAATGGGTCGATATTTCCCAGGATCTCCCGGCTTAGGGATGGGGATAATAGTGGCATTTTTCCAGTTGGACGGGAGAACCCCATGTTCATAAGACATATTGTAGAGAGCAAGCAAGGGCCGTTAGGAATATTAGTACAGGCGTTGAGGACGGAGTAGGTTATCTGATCATCCCCAGGAGAGGTGTCTTTTCTAGAGCGACGAGCACTGTCAAGCTCGAACTGTGTGATGGGATGATCAGTGGGGGCAGGGGAGGTAAGAGCAGCACGAACAACAGGCTCAGACGCATCGATGCGGGCCTGCACTGCCTCCTGCATTGGATCTGGAAGTGCCTCAGGGGAGGAAGCTCGTACCCAGTCCTCCATTAAAGAGCAGGCAAGGGAGGCGGGGTCAGGGTGGGGAGGAGGCCTCCGTCGAGTACCCCGTATAGCATTAATCCGATTCCATACATAAGAGGGTGACGACTGGAACAATAGAGACCCCGTGAAGGATAGCCAGTCCGCCTCACGTATCCGACGGCGCTCCTGAGTTGCAAAGGAGCACCAATTTTTGAAATCTTCCCAGTCCTCTGGAGACCGAGACCTCCGTATGGCAGAGTGGAGATCACGGGTTACCTGCCGGAGATGTCTCATGGCAGGGATACGATACCAGTAGTTGGTGGCACTTCTGGGGTGACGGGGAGGGCGTGGAGGGGTAGCGCGATTGACAGAGTCATACACGGCATCAACAAAATCAGCGCTGTAAGAGTCAAGGGACTGAGGGACAACATAGGAATCCGCCCAGGTAGAAAGGTATTGGATAAAGGAAGGAACAGCATCTTGTGTGAGACGAAGGCGAGGGGATCGATAAGGAGCTGATGTCGGGGCAGAGAAGGAGAGCCTGAGATGGGTAGTAACGGCAAGATGGTCACTATACAGAGCAGGCTCGGTGCAGACGGTAGGATGAAAGGAGGTATGACCGTTCAATAGTAAGCCAACATCAAGGAAACTATGGGGGAGGCGAGTAGGATCGTCAGGACAAAGAAAGCGAACATCATCATCCCCATTAAGAAACTGTGAGAGATGTGATCCATTAAGGGTACATGGAGTGGGATGATCCGGAGTAAGAGTGGGATGGCGGGCATTAAAGTCGCCAAGAACAATAGTGGGAGCCCCATCATGGAGGTCGTGAAGAACCTGGGGGTCCAGAGAATCACTCTTGAAATGAACATTGACTACACGAAGGGTCCGGTCACCAAGAGTAAGGGAGACAGAAAGTAATTCAGACGGGGGTCCATGTGGGTCAGGTGAAGGGAGACGAACAGATGGAATGGTGTTACGCACAAGGGTGAGGAGGCCACGAGCCTGCCCACGGTACCGAGGCAGGGTGTAAACAGAATAGCCAGAGAGGCGGAGTGGAGTAACATCGTCTGTGATGGTTTCCTGAAGTAGAGCAACATCTACTTGATGGGAGAGCACAAACTGGGCGAGGTCTGTCCGGCGAGGTCTAAGTCCCTGGATGTTCCATTGTAAGAAGAGGAGGGAACGGCCTCCGGTGGGAGATGAGTCGGAGGGGCTAGACAGGGCTCCAGAGGAGGTACCAAATTCTGTTGAGAGAAATGGAGAGGGAGGAGTGGGAGAGAGCGAGGGATGGATCCTCCATCTCGGGAGATGGAGAGATTTTGTTTTGTTTTTTCTGAGCGAGAAAACACACATACACCATAATATTAACGTTTATGACGTCATCAGCCAGGCTTGCTCTCATTGGTCGGAAGTTCTTGTCGAAAAAATTTGAATTTGGTTCATTATTGGAAATATTAATTAATCTTTAAAGCATTAAAATCAGGTTATTACGGAAAATATGCACCTGTGCCCGGATAGGCTATTTCCCGCAAAAACAAAACCAAAACTGGCAACTACATCTTGGTTATGTCCATGTTTCATAAGATCAGGAATTATTGTTTAATATTTTGTATGTACTGTATATGCCTTCACTGACTTACTCTTTATAATAGCTCATCTTCTATTCTTTCTTAATTATGATTCATAAAAACTACAAGCATAGCAACTATTCAAAAGTTATGGAACGAATAGTTACATATTTTTTTTTGTACGAATTAAAGAGTTAAATCAAAATTCCTAAGTACCGACATAACACAGCGAGGATGTTTCTATATAAATGAATTTAAAACTAATACTCTCTACGATAAACAAATTTGTTATATTCAAGCAATAAATATAAATGATAATTCAACTAGGAATGTATCAGATCTTTCACCTGTTTTTAATTTTGATTACAAACGAAAACAATAGTCGTGATTCATGTCGATAAGTTATCAATAAATTAAAAAACAAGACAAAAGAGATTATTAATAACAAAATCATTGAATAAGTTGAATACACTTAACTGTATAGTACTTATTTTCCGTAATAATCTGATATTAATGCTGTACAGAATAATTAACATTTCCAATAATGAACCAACTTATAAGTTTTTCGACAAGAACTTGTGACCAATGAGAATAGGCGAGGCTGATGACGTCATAGGCGGGAGGTGTGTGTGTGTGGGTGTTTCTCGTGTACTTGAACCTTTAAAAAAACAAAACAAAAATTAATATTTTAAACCGTTGACATTACTGAAGATAAGTTGTCACCGAACGACTTAGTTGTTGAAGATTAGTAAAAAGGAGAAAATTTCCTTTTGAACTTCTCTGACTGACACTTCACAAGGTGTTGTTTCTCAACGCTGAAACAACTCCCATCATCTATAAAATATACACAAGGTAAGATACGTTTTCGGGAAAGAACTTTATATAGAATAATAAACTAGGACTAATAATGGTGATAATAGGGTATTTATGATCGAACAGTAGTTGAGGCTGAAACTGAAAATTTACCGATAATAATAGTTCTTTCTTGGGAGAATCAGGTTGTTTCCCATATTGAAATTCAATTTTTAAGGTAACGCGATATTAAAAGTTGGTATAAATCGAATGGCGGTGTTGACTGAATAATTACCGTATTTATTTATAGATAAATGCAGTATTAGAGTTCAGGTGGAAAATGAAAGGAATTATCAGCAGTAAGAGGTTAACGTAGGTTACGCCGCCTACACCTGTCCTCCCCTGCCTCCACCTGTCCTCCCCGCCTTCACCTGTCCTCCCCGCCTTCACCTGTCCTCTCCCGCCTCCATTTATCCCCCCCCCCCGCCTCCACTCGTCCTCCCCTGCCTCCACTTGTCCTCCCCTGCCTTCACTTGTTCTTTCCACCTCCACATGCCCTCCCTGCCCCCACCTGTCCTCCCCGCCTCCGCCTCCATCTGTCCTCCCCCTCCTCTACTTGTTCTTTCACTCCTCAAACCTCTCCTCCGCCTCCGTCTGTCCTCCCCCCTCGACTTGTCCTCCCTGCCTCCCGCTTGTTCTTTCCTCCTCAAACCTCTCTCCTCCCGCCTCCGTCTGTCCTCCCCGCCTCGACTTGTCCTCCACTTGTTGCACACACACGGGCCTATCTCTCACACACAAGGGACAACTGTCTCCCATACACACAAGGGCCAACCGTCTCACACACACAAGGGACAGCAGTCTCTCACACACACACAAAGGACAGCTGTCTCTCACACACACAAAGGACAGCTGTCTCACACACACAAAGGACAGCTGTCTCATACACACAAGGGCCAACCGTCTCACACACAAGGGACAGCTGTCTCTCACACACAAAGGACAGCTGTCTCTCACACACACAAGGGACAGCTGTCTTTCACACACACAAAGGACAGCTGTCTCACACACACACAAGGGACAGCTGTCTCATACACACAAGGGCCAACCGTCTCACACACAAGGGACAGCTGTCTCACACACACAAAGGACAGCTGTCTCTCACACACACAAGGGACAGCTGTCTTTCACACACACAAAGGACAGCTGTCTCACACACACACAAGGGACAGCTGTCTCATACACACAAGGGCCAACCGTCTCACACACAAGGGACAGCTGTCTCACACACACAAAGGACAGCTGTCTCTCACACACACAAGGGACAGCTGTCTTTCACACACACAAAGGACAGCTGTCTCACACACACACAAGGGACAGCTGTCTCATACACACAAGGGCCAACCGTCTCACACACAAGGGACAGCTGTCTCACACACACAAAGGACAGCTGTCTCTCACACACACAAGGGACAGCTGTCTTTCACACACACAAAGGACAGCTGTCTCACACACACACAAGGGACAGCTGTCTCATACACACAAGGGCCAACCGTCTCACACACAAGGGACAGCTGTCTCACACACACAAAGGACAGCTGTCTCTCACACACACAAGGGACAGCTGTCTTTCACACACACAAAGGACAGCTGTCTCACACACACAAGGGACAGCTGTCTCACACACACAAGGGCCAACCGTCTCTCACACACAAGGGACAGCTGTCTCCCCCTAAGGGACAGCTGTCTCTCTCACACACAAGGGACAACTGTCTCATACACACAAGACCAACCGTCTCACACACAAGGGACAGCTGTCTCACACACAAGGGACAGCTGTCTCTCCCCTAAGGGACAGCTGTCTCACACACAAAAGGACCAGCTGTCTCCTAACACCCCCCTGAGGGACAACTGTCTCACACACAAAGGACAGCTGTCTCTCCACACAAAAAGGACAACTGTCTCATACACACACAAGGGACAGCTGTCTCTCTGACAGCTGTCTCACACACACACACAAGGACAGCTGTCTCCTCCCCTGGGGGCCAACCGTCTCACACACAAGGACAGCTGTCTCACACACACAAGGACAACTGTCTCTCCCCACCCCTAAGGGACAGCTGTCTCTCACACACACACACAAAGGACAGCTGTCTCTCACACACTAAGGACAGCTGTCTCATACACACAAGGGCCAACCGTCTCACGCACAAGGGACAGCTGTCTCTCACACACAAAGGACAGCTGTCTCTCACACACACAAGGGACAGCTGTCTCTCACACACACACAAAGGACAGCTGTCTCTCACACACACAAAGGACAGCTGTCTCGTACACACAAGGGCCAACCGTCTCACACACAAGGGACAGTTGTCTCTCACACATACAAAGGACAGCTGTCTCACACACAAGGGACAGCTGTCTCACACAAGGGACAGCTGTCTCTCACACACACAAAGGACAGCAGTCTCTCACACACACAAGAACAGCTGTCTCACACACACAAAGGACAGCTGTCTCTCACACACACAAGGGACAGCTGTCTCTCACACACAAAGGACAGCTGTCTCTCACACACACAAAGGACAGCTGTCTCATACACACAAGGGCCAACCGTCTCACACACAAGGGACAGCTGTCTCTCACACACACAAAGGACAGCTGTCTCTCACACACACACAAAGGACAGCTGTCTCACACACACACAAAGGACAGCTGTCTCACACACACACAAAGGACAGCTGTCTCACACACAAAGGACAGCTGTCTCTCACACACACAAAGGACAGCAGTCTCATACACACAAGGGCCAACCGTCTCACACACAAAGGACAGCTGTCTCACACACAAAGGACAGCTGTCTCTCACACACACAAAGGACAGCTGTCTCTCACACACACACAAAGGACAGCTGTCTCACACACACACAAAGGACAGCTGTCTCACACACACACAAGGGACAGCTGTCTCACACACAAAGGACAGCTGTCTCTCACACACACAAAGGACAGCAGTCTCATACACACAAGGGCCAACCGTCTCACACACAAAGGACAGCTGTCTCACACACACAAAGGACAGCAGTCTCATACACACAAGGGCCAACCGTCTCACACACAAAGGACAGCTGTTTCTCATACACACAAGGGCCAACCGTCTCACACACAAGGGACAGCTGTCTCTCTCACACACAAAGGACAACATCTCCCTGCACAAAAGGACAGCTGTTTCTCCCTATCTACACAAAAGACCCAGCAAATCTCACACACAAGGACAGCTGTCCTCTCCACACACACACAAGGACAGCTGTCTCACACACTGAGACAGCTGTCTCACCCCACACAAAGGACAGCTGTTTCTCCATACACACACAGACCCAACCGTCTCACACACAAGGGACAGCTGTCTCTCACACACACAAGGGACAGCTGTCTCTCACACACACACAAAGGACAGCTGTTTCTCCATACACACAAAGAGATAGCAACCGTCTTACACACAAAGGGACAGCTGTCTCTCACACACACACACACAAAGGACAGCTGTCTCTCACACACACAAAGGACAGCTGTCTCACACACACAAGGGACAGCTGTCTCTCACACACACACAAAGGACAGCTGTCTCGCACACACAAAGGACAGCTGTCTCACACACACAAAGGACAGCTGTCTCACACACACAAAGGACAGCTGTCTCTCTCACACAACCTAAGACATGACAGATTTCCAATTTAACGTTCCGTAGTAAAAAAGAAAAAATCAGAAAATATATTAAAAAATGTATTACCACAAGACCTTGGGTACGATGTCTTAATCTCTTGAGTACGATGACTTAATACTTGATACCTTATTCCCCTGAGTAAGGCGACACTGTATTCGTGTGGTTAAATCGTCGGTGTGAGGGAGTTAAAACATGGAGTTGAAGGAGTTACGTCACAACCCTCCACCTGGCCATCACAGGGTGAGCCCTTCAGTAATTCATCACTGCCACACACGGATTAAAGGCATCACACCAAGAAAATTAAATAAAGCACTTGGAAAGTTACAAGTCACATCAAAAGGCTTAGCATCACAAAGGCTGTCGGTCGGTCGGTCAGTCGGTCGGTCGGCTGGTTGGTTGGTTGGTTGGTTGGTTGGTTGCAATATAAGAGATTCAGTTAGATATCAACTAACGTAAATGTTGTAGTATATAAACGTTGACTTATGCAAGTATGAGAGAGAGAGAGAGAGACGTCTGTATGTGTTTAATATACTGTTAAGTGTAAGTCTCTCTCAGGATACAAGTTATAGCCTCCGTGTGTTGGGATAAGTCACTTCCTCAACGTGTGCTGTAGAGATATAAGCACTAAAGACTCACTCACACTTACGACCAACTCATTAAGGGAGACACCGTATAAACCCTTGCCTTCATGCTAGCTGAAGTGACGACATAAATACCTAACAAGGACAATGTCACTCTACTTAGTATGATGATTTAATACATCAAGTAGGGTGACCTTATCCTCCGTGAACGAGGCGATAATCCATGAACAAAGACATGTAAATCTTTTAAGAACGATGGATAATCCTTAACACACAAGGATTACTCTATGAATAATTGCAGTCTAATCCCCGGAATACATTGGGTGAAACTCCCACCTAAGATTATATCATATCATTTATTTAACGACTTTTAACTGTGGGTGGGAGAGCACAGGATCCTCTCTTAAACTACTGCTTATAAGACTCGTTACTTCCTTCTGTCAGTACTGCCGGAGGTCTGCCAGTAATGTTCAAGGGTAGTGTGGCCTGCTAGTACTTGAAACATTTAGTAAACAAATTCTATAACTCTCATTGAAATAAATATGTTTCTTCGTAATATTAATGGTGAAATCTGGAGCTAACGAGAATATATTTTCCTATTTTCAACAAGCGTCTATGTTTTTTTATATCCAAATTGCAAAAGAAAATCTATATATTTTCCTCATTTTCTTATAATTCTTTCTTCATGTCCTCATTAATCTCCTCCTTTTCCTTCCCCTTCCTTTCCTTTCACTTTTATCTCTCTCTCTTCTTGGGCTCATCATTAATCACACTTATAAAAACATATTATCCTTCCTCCCTTCAATTCCCTTTTCTTTTTGTATTTTTCTCTCCGCCTCCTCATTTCTCCTTCCGGTCTTTCCTTTATCTCTTCCATCTCTCCCCGTATCCTCTTTTACTAATGCCCCAAAAAACTCCCCCCTGTCCTTCCTACCTTCACTCTCTCCCTATCTTTCTATTTTTTTCTTTCCCTTTAAATACTTCCCTTCCGCTTCTCACCCTTATCTTCCTTCTCCTTCCTCCCTCATCTTCCTTCTCCTTCCTCCGTATCTTACTTTTCTATCTCCTCTCCTCCTCCCCTGAACAACCTTGACCTCCAAATTCTTCCTCTCACAGAACACCAACAATTGAGACATTAGAGAGACATCAACACCTCCTGAGAGACAAACAGAGACGATGAAGAAATGCGAGATGATGCAAGAGGACTGTACATTAAGAGACAGAGATAGAAAATGTTGAGACAGGGGAGACAGTAATGCCTAACACTATAACAATTAGACAGATTGAATATATACAGTATATCCAAGGTGTTATAGTTAGTTGTCTCTACTCCTTGTCTTACACTATAGACAATATAGTCGCTACTGATCTCTCTCTCTCTCTCTCTCTCATGTTCAGAGTTATGCAGTAATACTTTCTGTACCTCGAGCATAAAACACTCAACCAAGTATAATGACAAGACACCCCCACCCCCACACAGTGACCATGGTAGCATCACCACCACCCGCCTCACTATCATATGAACCTCTACCTGGCGTTTATGCCCCACAAACACCAGGGTACTGTCAGGTCCAGCCGTACGAGGCCCTGAATGTTATCAAATTTACGTCGGGTAGAGAAACTTAACACCAGGGGATAAAGACCAATGTTAATGGGTTATGTTGGGGGCGGTCGATGGGGGATGGTCTCAACTACTATTTCTTTAAGGATAAAAATCCCTGTGGATAAAATCTCAGCGGATAGGATACCCAAGTGAAGGGAATCCTACCAAGGGAAAGCATCACTGCATATTAGGGTGTGTCATAGTAGGGAAGATCAGCTAAAACTAATGGCCCATCACTTTTTTGGTAGATTTTAGTGTATATAAACAGAAAATAATTTCAATTTCAATATTTTGCAACCTTTTGCTAGGTAAATTTTAGCGTGAAATTTATCGAAAATCTAACGTACAGCTGCATTAGTGCATTACAATTAAATATTGAACATTGCTTTCTGACTTCATTCTTTAACAACCCAACTAACAATATTTTTTTCTGTTTCAGATTCTGATGCATTTATAAGTTGATAATATTTGCGATGGCTGCTTGTGTCAGGGCGAGGAACCAAAATTCCAGCCATCTCAGTCACTATCTTGGGTCTGGGAGAGAACTCCTGAAGTCGGAGTTGCCTACATTGAGAGATGCTTTGAGATACGGTGTTTTTAATCAGGCAAATCAGTGAAAAGAACCAAAAGAACTACACAAACAAAGACATTGCCAGTGATATGACCAAAGCTGTCTTGGCACAGTACCTCTGGCCTAACGCTCAGTTCCAAACCTCCAGTCATAACAAGTCAGAAGATTATTGAGAGACTGCTAGCCAGTTGGGGAAAAAGGCAGAGATATCTCTCTTGGGAGAGAAAACTTGCAGTTAAGACAGCTTTGCTGTATGGACCAGTTATTTGACATAAATTACTTACCCAAGTGCCAGAATTGTTCTCTGTCCTGAGTTTGGATGCGATCGTGACTGTAAATCCGAGGCCCATCCTCCTGTTGCAAGCGTGAACTGAAGATTCCTGTGATCCAGACGGCATTTGTCCGCTGAAGAAGACTGGCAATATAGGGCTCTCATGATTTCTAGCCAAAGATATTCCGGAGTCAAGAGACAGGAGGCTGCCACAGAGAGACAGAAGAGGAGAAGAGTTGCCGAGGAAAAGAGACTTGAGAAGGCCCAGGGTGAGGTAAAAAAGGCCGATGATTGGAGTCAAGCTGATTTAGAGTTTAATGACTTCCCCATGGCTGATCCAAGTGCTGACCAGGAGAATGGTGACTTTGTCCCTAACCCAGAAAATAATGATCCCAAACCTTCCAGGCATAAGATTCGAAATAGGAAAGATATCCCGAGCATAGCTCTGGCCAGCATGCGACACCACACTGGTCTCAGAGAAACTGCAGAGATAGCAACAGCTGCCTGGATTGACGGTGGTTTGATAACACCTGATGCTGTTCACCTGGTGATAGATCATAGCAAAGTAAGGAGAGCTCAGGAGAAACTTGTCAGTAAGAGAAAATGGAATCAATTGTTTGTTCTTTGATGGGAGAAGGGATGACACTAAAGTGTTCATGAAAGTTGGAGATTCTGACAAGTTGTTCCCTGCCATGGTGAAGGAGGAACACTACTCCTGCTGCAGTAAACCAGGAGGGAAGTGTTTGTGGCATTTCACTCTAGAGAAAGATGACATCAGGAAACCAGCTGAGATAGTGGCAGATAACATTGTGAACTGGCTCAGAGAGAGGAACGTAGACCAGACCCTGCAGGCCATTGGAGGGGACAGCACCAACACGAACACAGGGTGGCAAGGGGGGGTCATACAGTGGATAGAGCGGAAGATTGGGAGGAAGCTGGTCTGTATTGTTTGTGACCTCCACACCAACGAGTTGCCACTCAGACATCTGATCCAGGAGCTGGATGGC
>NW_024720336.1:0-13603 GCF_018991925.1 Homarus americanus
ATCGGTATAGTAGTTTCCGAGATTCTCGTGCGGACACACAAACACACACACAAACAAAAATACATACTTCTTTGTTTTATATATATAGATACAAGAAACAAAAATCTTTAATTATTTATTAATTGTAAGTTTTAAGGTTTCCTGGAACCATTGGCAGGAAATAAGGACACTTGAACCTTGAAAACTTACTGTCGTCATAATTATTTATAATAAACCTGTCGATGTTTATTTCCGGGTTAAAGTAAAAGCAAGGTTTTGTCTGGACTATTAGCATATAGACAGTTGCTGGTTGACGATACCGAAGACCTATACAGGTGTGTGGTGCTTGTGCTTAGTGATGCTTCGTTTATGAGAGATAATCCCAGGAGTGAACTTTGTTCTGAAAGGACAAACAAAAAAAGTCATTAGTTATCGTTGTCTCGGAAGTGTTTATATGTCGGTCACTCTTGTGTTGTCGATGTGTCCACCCCACAGAGTTATTGCGTGAAGTGACACATTAGACTTCAATTAAAGATCCTCTCCTCTCCATATGGAAGCTGTTCACACCTCTTGACAGTATTTGGTCTGACATTTAGTAATAAAGGTCGTTTTTTGTCTAGTTCATCTTCCTATGAAAATTAACAATTCATATCACGTTTTAAAGTTGTATGTTCTTCAAGCCAATTAACACAGTACAGGTAACACCAGAGTCAGGCAGGTACAGTGTTAAGCGTCATGGTCTACTGCTGTCTTACTGAGTAACGATGATGAAGTAAAGTGGGAAATGACTTTGCCATGAGAGAGGAGAGGAAAGAGAGAAGAAAAGAATAGAAACGGGAAGTAAAGTAGTAAGGAGTAATAGCAGGTGGGCTGTCCACCTAGCTGAGTCGAGGTGATTGGTTGGGGTGGTGGCCATACACAGCACGCTCCTGCTCGCTCAAGGGAGGCTGGGGTGGGGGGAGCTAAGCTAGTGAGGCATTCAGTACTGTATTGTGTGTTAATTTATGTAAGTTAAATGGTGGTGTTATTTTTTCATGTATTGTATAAAGTGAGTCTCTTTTTTATATAATAACTCACCTGAAGTGTCGCCCCAGGAAAAGGTAACAGAGACCTTAATGACACAGGTAGATTGTCACTCCCCTCGCCGCCCAGCGTATCCCACCTGAAGATTAACCATCCCGGCGATACCTGGGGGGGGGCTTAAGTATAATATATACTCTTATATAATAATGTTGATGCTATAATACACTGGCAGTCATAGTTCAGTACATGTGTTGCCTTTATTGAGTTGAGTTTTGTATTTTTAGAAAAAGAGAGAGAAATCTGAGCAACATAATATGGAGACAGAGAGAGAGAGAGAGAGTGTATTACATTGCCACACCTGATTCCTTCCTGGTGTATATTTTTACCACCTCTAGTACAACTGTGTCTCTTGCCGATCTATTTTGCACTGTCGCTTCCTGCCTTTCATCTTCCACCTTTCATCTTCTCCTTCATCTTCTTCTCCCCATCGTCTTTCTCCTCCATCTTACCCCTTCATCTTCCCTCCCTTCTTCCTCCCTTCCATCTCCCCCATTCATTTCTTCCCCCTTCATCTTCCTTTCCCCTTTATTTTACCCCTCCATCTTCCCTCCTTTTACCTTCCTCCTTCGGTCTTCTCCTTTCTTTTCCACCAATCTCCTTACCTTCCACTGCTGTCTTAGTCCATTACTGTTTTAAGAAATTTAGTTTTTTCAAGGATTTCGATATTTCATTCACTTACAATTCTTTTTTGTTTTAATTTCATTTTCTCACTCTTGATTCAAGTGATTCAAGAGATGCAGATAATTTGAAATATCCAGCCCTTATAATGTCTTTAGTGCCTCTTAAACTTGGGTAAATATTATTCCATTAAGTTTATAAACAAATACACGACTCAGACACGTTGGTATTATAATCACAAAGCAAAGATATCGAGAAGTTGTGAAGCTTCATCTGTACAACCAGTTGAGAATAAACTTTCCTTCTCTAAAAGTTACAAGAAATGAGGGAGAGTTTCTCGCCAGGGGGCGCAGCGCTGTGAGAGAAGAATTAAATAAGCCTGATTAGCTAAGAAGACGACCAGGGGTAAGAAATGGTCCGTCTTGAGGATGTGGTTCAGGAGGTGAGGTGAAGATATAAACCTCGAAGACGTCATAAAACACAGAGATGACACTATTTCTAACCTTCACAAGTCTCTGGTGGGTGGCAGGTGATCACCAATATGAAATACACCAACATGAAATACACCAACATGAAATACACCAACATGAAATGCGCCAAAATGAAATAGAAGATGCCAAGTGAGGTTGAATATGACTCAGACAGTAACCATAGCAGGACCTAAAAACAGCCAAGACTGTTCTAAAATGAGAACTTAAATTATAATTTCTGCCCAAGAGTGCGAGTGAGTGAACTTTAATTTCCATTATAGTACAGTATAAAACTTTAATGAGTTTATCTTCAACGTGATCTTAAATTTTAGTGGGTGAATTTTTCATTGGATAATTAAGTCTTTGAGAATAACATTTTAAGGCGGCCATTTAGTGTCATCATGCTGTAAGATGTAGATACGCTCCAAAAAGTATGTTTACGATTTTGTGTTAGACGATATGACACAACAGACAAAGGATTTTGACGACCCTACCGAGACAACAGGAGTCACAGTGTTCATTTTGAAATTCATCGGTCTCCTCCATAAAGGCACTTTTGGAGTGTTTGTTTACAACTCCTAGTGGTTAATGTGATGCAGCAGTGTACAGCTCATAGTCCATAAGGTGTTTCTTAGGCCAGACCCTTGAGAGTACAGTGGGTGGTTACACTACTCACCTGCCTTACACTCTCCCTGATGCTTTTGTTAGATGTTGAAACAGGAACTGTGGATCAACCTGTACAGCTTCTCCTTTTACTTTCACACAAACAATAGATTTAACATGTTGCCTAAGTACTTTGATGAAACAATAAGCACAAATGTGTTATCGTCATGATCCGCCTTATGTGATTATATTGCCAGTTGATGTGGGCCCGACCGTGTTTTGACACACTGACTGGCCTCGTGTTAATTTATTCTCACTTAACATACTTTTTTCGTACCTGAACTCCTCGACCAAACGATCTTAAAGTTTGTAGAGAAGTTGAAACGGGTCTTATTGATATTCGTGTAGGCAGATTGATAGAGGTCCCAGCAATAAGAGAGTACAGCCGGGTCCTGCTGGAGACACAGAAAACATTTCAGTTATTACATCTGGAAATACACGATCACTCACCAAAGAAAACGAAGACAATTTTACCAACTAAAATGGTCGAGGTTCTGTAGATATGGGCCACAGCTCACGTACGGTCGCTATCTGATCTCCTCGACCAGTGTAACAAGAAAGATCTTTACAAACACTATAATATGTAGTCAACGTGCAGTGACTCAGTAATAACTTATTGCTCCTTTGATTCAAGTGTTCGACAACAAGCCGAATATGTTCCCTCTGTTCCTTTGACTATCTTGTGTGTACGATCTTGTGGACTGGGGCGTGATCACGATCAATGGTTGTCCCACTCACTCACTCACTAGGTTTCCTGCCATCTCTTACCCATGAAATTAGATTAAATCTGCCCTGTCGTATCCTCTTTACCTATCCTATCCCCCTTGTCTCTATTAACCTTAATATATCATCACTCTCTCTCCCCTACTCTCCTTCCCTGCTTCCTCTACCACTATCTCCACCTCCTCTTTCCTTCCCCTTCCACAATTATTATATCCTCATATCTATGTCTGTCATTCTCTTTATCTGTTCCTACTTCTTTCACTATATCTCTCTATCCCCTCAGCCTAAATCACAATGGCTACAAGAACGAGAGCTTGTGTTGGTAAAAGAGGAATTTTTGAACACCATGACAAATGTATATTTTTTGATGACTTAGGGAGAACGTGTGGCGTGATTAGTGTAGAAGAGGAGATTGTCACACCCTTCTACCCAGTTTTGTTAGTCTCTTATGCCCCACCCTGCCAGTCCTCA
Source organism: Homarus americanus (assembly GCF_018991925.1). Lineage (NCBI taxonomy): Eukaryota > Metazoa > Arthropoda > Malacostraca > Decapoda > Nephropidae > Homarus > Homarus americanus. The sequence continues at coordinate 4,008 of NW_024720336.1, forward strand.
TACCCTACCCTTCTAGTTCCTCATACCCTACCCTGTTAGTCCCTCATACCCTACCCTGTTAATCCCTCATACCCTACCATTCCAGTCCCTCATATTCCACCCTACCAGATCCTCATACCTCACCCTTCCAGCCTGTCTTTGTGTCCCAACCCAATTAAGTTCTGTAAAAATCTACCTGATGTCTTTCGCCTTCCCTTACCATCATCTCCCAATTGGTTGTCTTGTAAATAGTAGATCGATGCCCTGGAGTCTCTGGTAGTTTCAATAAGTCTGGAGCCCAACTCATTAAGGAACTTCAGGGTGCTGTCATGCTGGGGAGGGATGGAGAGGGAGCTGCATTATGCTGTCATGCAGGGGAGGGAGGGAGAGGGAGCTGCATTATGCTGTCATGCTGGGGAGGGGGGAGAGGGAGCTGCATAATGTTGTCATGCTGGGGAGGGAGGGAGAGGGAGCTGCATTATACTGTCATGCTGAGGAGGGAGGGAGGGAGAGGGAGCTGCATTATGCTGTCATGCTGGGGAGGAGGGAGGAGGAGCTACGTGTGCTGTCATGCTGGGGAGAGGGGGAGAGGGGGCTGCGTGCTGTCATGCTGGAAGGGAGGAGAGGGAACTGCATTATACTGTCATGCTGGGAGGGAGGAGAGCGAGTTGCATAATGTTGTCATGCTGGGGAGGGAGGGAGAGGGAGCTGCATTATGCTGTCATGCTGGGGAGGGAGGGAGAGGGAGCTGCATTATGATGTCATGCTGGGAAGGGAGGGAGAGGAAGCTGCATTATGCTGTCATACTCGGGAAGGAGGGAGAGGGAACTGCATTATGCTGTCAAGCTGGGGATGGAGGGAGAGGGAGCTGCATTATGCTCTCATGCTGGGGAGAGAGGGAGAGGGAGCTGCATTATGCTGTCATGCTGAGGAGGGATGGAGAGGGAGCTGCATTATGCTGTCATGCTGGGGAGGGAGGGAGAGGGAGCTGCATTATGCTGTCATGCTGGGAAGGGGAGGAGGGAGGGAGCTGCGTGTGTGTCATGCTGGGGAGAGGAGGCTGCATGTCTTTCTGTCATGCTGGGGGGAGGGATGGGAGAGGGAGCTGCGTGCTGTGCTGGGGAGGGAGGGAGAGGGAGCTGCATTATGCTGTCATGCTGGGAAGGGAGGGAGAGGGAGCTGCATTATGCTGTCATGCTGGGGAGGGAGGGAGAGGGAGCTGCATTATGCTGTCATGCTGGGGAGGGAGGGAGAGGGAGCTGCATTATGATGTCATGCTGGGGAGGGAGGGAGAGGAAGCTGCATTATGCTGTCATGCTCGGGAAGGAGGGAGAGGGAACTGCATTATGCTGTCAAGCTGGGGATGGAGGGAGAGGGAGCTGCATTATGCTGTCATGCTGGGGAGAGAGAGCTGCGTGCCATCATGCTGGGGAGGGATGGAGAGGGGCTGCATTATGCTGTCGGGGAGGGAGGGAGCTGCATTATGCTCTCATGCTGGGGGAGGAGGGGCTGCATATATATGCTGGGGAGGAAGGGAGGAGAGGGAGCTGCATTATGCTGTCATGCTGGGGAGGGAGGGAGAGGGAGCTGCATTATGTTGACATGCTGGGGAGGGAGGGAGAGGGAGCTGCATAATGTTGTCATGCTGGGTAGGGAGTGAGAGGGAGCTGCATTATCCTGTTATGCTGGGGAGAGAGGGAGAGGGAGTTGCATTATGTTGTCATGCTGGGGAGGGAGGTAGAGGGAGCTGCATTATGCTGTCATGTCGGGGAGGGAGGGAGAGGAGGTCGCATTATGCTGCATGCTGCATTAATATAATGCAGCATAACTCCAGCAGTCTCACTACAGCTTTGTATGTTTACTGTATGTTTGCAGTCGAATGAAAACCTGAGAGACTACTCAATATAAGTCCTTTCATTATCATTGTCACGGACACAGACACAAGAATTCAATGGATCTAAGTAACGAAAATAAGGAATAATTTAAGTTGTTGTCAAAGACTTTCATATGATTATTGTTTATAACTGAAGGTCTTGGAACTATTTTATCACAACAAAGAAATATAATGCAGTAAAACATGGACAGTGACGAAGTACAATAAAGAACAAACACAAACTGTGACATAGAGAACATCCAAGATACAGGAAGACAAACAATAGTAAAATGACAAGGACAGTCATGAGGACACTGAATGTGAAACTAACAAAAGATACCTGGAGGAGTTGTTATAAATATTGATTTATGTTTTTAACTTTTTGTACTTTTTGAAGATTTTGTTTTCTCCATAATACAAAAATATCGGTTAATATTCGTTTTTATTCCAATAGGTATTTGGCATTTTTTACCATTATCACTAGGATTATTTTCAGGTTAGGTCAGGTGAGGTCAGGTAAGGTAGGTTAAAAAATACCAAAATACAAAAAAAAAAATATCTACCAATTGGGGAAATTGGGATGAAAAATTTGTTTTACCCAATTTTCTCCAAGAGGTGTAAGATGATCTTGCAGCTTCATACAAATTCACTAAACAACAATAATAATCCAAGAGTTAGTAAGGCATCACCTGGTTATGTTAAGCCCACCTGGTGAAGATAAACATGTTGGTAATGTTTGTATCGTGACTGAACCACCTCACACAGCAGCCCTGAGGCTTTAGGCCACTGACTTAAGTGCTTACATTATACAAAATAACGCTCTGTAATGGCCGATGATGCTGTTTTGGTTGTCTAATTGTAGTTTCCAACACGGTAATTACAGCAGGTATCTTTTATTATCCTGCCATTAAAATAATTAAGTGAATTTATAGACTTACGTAACATCATGAAAGTATAAACCGATGAATTAAAATTAAATAATTATCTTATAAAACAACTAATCTATTTAATTTTCCTTTGAGAGTTAAAGGGATAAAATACACACTAACTGAAGTCTAACTAACCTGGTGTGACTCCTCTCCGCCCCACCCAACACATAATCATCCACTCCAGGTAACCTTACACCGCCTAATGGAGCCAAACCTAATAGAATCACACCGAACTTATCCAAATAAACTTTTCAGTGGGTAACCTTGACTCTACCACACCTTGGCTTTAGACGCTAGTATAAGTCTGGCTGGAGGGACCGTAGTCATTATAAGGGAAACTTTTTAATAATAGCCATTACCTGCCTCCCGTTAACACTAATGAAATGTTCCTAAAATTAAACAAACTACAATTAAATCCAAATCCTTTTGAATATTTACATAATTTACTGGAGTGTTTCATTATGTTAGTGTGGGGGGCGTTTGTTGTGGCCAGGACTCCTCTTCAGATAATATAAATACAGATAATGTTGTTTTAATAAGTAATCTCTTAATGAAAATGTAGAGAAAATTGGTCAACAAATCTTAACAGTTATCCTGATTTCTTAAAGAACAATAGAGGAATAAGAAGAGGAGGAGGAGGGAAAGAAAAGAAAGCATAAAGAAAACAATATAACAAAGATGAACAACAGAGAAAAAATGAAGAGTAAGATGAAAGAAACTTAGACTAATCAAAAAGACGTATAACAATCTGATTAAAACTAATCACTATATTAGATCAGATCAGATCAGATCAGATCAAGGTTAGGTTAGTTTTGGTTAGATAAGGTCAGGTTAGGCTAGGCTAGGCTAGGCTAGGCTAGGCTAGGCTAGGCTAGACTTGTTTTACACAAGGTTAGGTTAGGTTAGGTTAAGTCAGGTTAGACTAGGCTAGCCTAGGCCAAGGTGGGTGGAGCTTTGCTGACGTCAGCAGGCAGACTTCCTCGCCTACCTCTCACCTCTTATAAACAGAACATTTTATGGTTCTATATACTGTACTTTGTTATCTCAGTATCTCACATAGAAAATAATACTAATAGAGAGTTTAATCTTGCATATAACTTTAGCTAAGGACACCAGTCAGTGTGGTGGGTGATACACAGAAGGAAAGGTTAAGAGAAAAACAATGTATTTCAGTTATAGTCTTGTATTTAAATAACTGCAGCTTAAGATAGGGTAATGATGACTATATATACAGTTGCCTACAGGAGTTCTTTTCCTCCCTGTTTGTCCATTATACTAATAATGTAGACATGAGGTGACAGGAGTTATGACTTCATATGATAAGTGTTACAGCCACTGACAACAGATTATCAGATTATGGGTGGTGGGGGGGGGGAGGGGGCAGTTAGAGCAGGTGATCACAGGTGCTGCCTTTGCCTCCAGGTGTGAGTGATGTGACAGGAATTATGACCTCACAAGACAAGTGTTACCTTCACTGACACTTGTTTCATCAAAAGATTAAACACGTAGACGGTTACAGTCATCCATAGACTCACATTTATGGTACAACAGTTGCAGAAGTGCATGCAACACACCTGGTTCCACATTGAGCTGAGAATCCAACGATGCAGTGTACTGATAGATGGGAAACGAAATTGACTTCTATCAGGCAAGTAGTGATAAGCTTTCGGGCTTAAGCTGCGAAAGGTCAGTACTCGACTGATATCCTCCTCAGACCAGTATATTACAGGGACACCAGTTGAGAACAAAATCACTTGGGAAGAGAAGAAAAAAAACTACTAAAAACATCATTAGTCGCAGCAGTAGCCTTGATAAAAGTATTTTCTCTTTGGTCTTGCAAATAAATCCTCTCCTTCTCCCATCCTTTTTTTTTTCTCAGTGAGAGGAACATCTCTCTCCCTCCTTACATCACCCAGTTCACGTTGTAAATCCACAGTGATCAGAACTGGTCTCTCTTCCTCTGACTTGTCTGCTACTATTAATGTTCCTATGTCCAATAGGGCAGAGAGAGAGAGAGAGAATTGTAACTATGTACAATTGCCTACAGGATAACCTTTCCTCCCTGTTGTGCTCATTATATTAATAATGTAGACATTAGGTGAGGTTCTTAGATTAGACTTTTTGTGCAAGAGATAGGAAACGTAGGACTTAGGGGTGTTCTCCTGTGGCTGGGATAGGTGCATAAGAACATAAGAACATAAGAATGGAGGAAACTGCAGCGGGCCTATTGGCCCATACTGGGCAGTCCCGTTTACACCCAACCCCTATTGCTCATATGAGCATCCAACCTATCATTTTGGAAACGTTCAGCATTCAGGTTAATGATGATATTTGGTAACTTGTTCATTCATCCACTACTCTGTTCCAAACCAGTGTTTACCTGGCTGCCCTAAAATCTAATTTGTCCTAATTTAAAACCATTGTTACGAGTTCGCTCCTGGATTTGGATAATTTGAGTACCTTTGTAATGTCCCCTTTGTTTAGCCCTGCCTTCCACTTATATACACCTCTATCAGGTCGCCCCTCGCTCTACGTCTCTCAAGGGAGTGCAAATTAAGATGCTTTAGCCTGTCTCTATACTCAAGGTTCCGAATGCCCGGGATTAGTCTTGTCATTCTCCTCTGAATTCTTTCCAAGGATTCTATATCCATTCTGTAATACGGTGACCAGAACTGAACTGCGTAATCCAGGTGTGGTCTCACAAGAGCAAGATACAGTTTTAGGATGACCTCGCTAGTCTTGTAACTAACACTCCTTTGTATGAACCCAAGTACTTTATTAGCCTTGTTACGAGCAAAACACATTGTTTACTTGGCTAAGGTTCCTGTATCATTACTCCTAAATCTCTCTCGCAGTCGGATTTCTCTATGGCATCGTTGTTCATCTGGTATCTGGTTTCCTTGTTTACATCTCCTATACTGAGTACTTTACATTTGTCGACATTGAATTTCATCTGCCTTTTTTCAGACCATTCGAAAAATTTGTTTAGATCTTCCTGTAGTTTTGCCGAGTCCTCGTCAGATTTGATAACACGTCCTATTTTAGTGTCATCAGCAAATTTACTTATGTTGCTATCTATGCCGATATCTATGTCGTTTATGTATATAATAAACAATAATTGTCCAAGTACTGAGCCTTGGGGAACTCCACTTGTGACGTTGCTCCAATGGGACTTAGTGCCGTTAATGCTCACTCGCTGTTTCCTGTCCTGTAACCACGCCCTAATCCATTTAAGGATGTCACCCTTGATGCCATGAGTTTCTACCTTTCTAATTAGTCTTTCGTGGGGGACTCTGTCGAAGGCTTTGCTAAAGTCGAGATATACCACATCATAATTGTGCCCCTCGTCCACTGATTCGAAAACTGATGAAAAGAATGTTAATAGATTAGTTAGGCAAGAACGTCCGCTTGTGAAGCCATGCTGGGAATCATTGATCAATCGGTGCTTCTCCAGGTGATTTCGAATAGAGTTTGAAATGATTGCTTCCAGTAATTTGCCTACTATTGATGTTAGACTGATTGGGCGGTAGTTAGAGGATAGTGATCTATCCTCCTTCTTGAAAATCGGTATTATATTCGCTATCCTCCAGGATTCTGGTACTACACCTGTTTTTAAGGACATGTTAAACAACTTTGCTAAGGGCATACTAAGCTCTTCCTTACATTCCCTTAATACTCTGGCAAATATCTCATCAGGATAGGTGACTTATTGGAAACTGGTTGTCTATTTGCTTACTAACATCGTTACTAGTCACTATTATCTCACTTAATTTGTTTTCTTCACTATCTCTGAATAGAGTCGGTGCCTCCGGTATCATGTTTAAATTTTCGGTGGTGAAAACTGTTGAAAAATATTTATTCAGATTATTGCTCATTTCTGCATCGTTATCGGTTAGCTCGCCGGTATCCGACCGTATTGGTCCAATCTTTTCTCGTGTTTTAGTTTGATACATTTGTTAGAATCCTTTGGGGTTTGTCTTCGCCTCCCTTGCTATCCTTACCTCATTATTCCTCTTTGCTTTCCTTATCTCGGTTTTAACTCTACTCGCCAATACCCTATAATAGTCCCGGAGGTGAATTTCGCCACGATTTATCCTTCTACCTATAGCCTTCCTTTGGCCAATGATGTTCTTTAAATAATTATTTATCCATTTAGGGTCATTGTTGTCTGATCTGAGTTTTTTGTATGGTATGTTTACTGTGCATTAAGTAACTCATATTTAAAATTATGAAGTAGACACCAACAATCTCAGATCTGGGTTATCAAGAATTAGGTGTCATCTGTCGGGTTCACGGCCAAGCGCGACACCCCCTCTCTCATGCCTCTTTTAAACTGTCAAGGATTTGCCTTCTGAAATCTGGTACTTTGGTGGAATTTTCTTACGTCTGCCCACAAAAATCTAACTGGAATCGAATTTCTTTGTGATCGCTGTTTGCAAGTTCGTTCCCTACCTCGACATTGCTAATGAGGTTTTCTCTGTTCGTCAGAACTAAATCCAGTATATTATTACCCCGTGTGGGTTCGGTTATATGTTGACTTAGGAAGCAGTCCTGGATCGTCTCGAGAAAATCCTCTGATTCTGAGTTACCCGTAAGGACAGTCCAATCTATTTGGCCAAGGTTAAAGTCGCCTACTATACAGACTTTGTTGTGTATGGAAGCCCTGCTCATTTCATCCCAGATAAGTCGCTCATTGACGCTATCAAGATTGGGGGGTCTATATATTACCCCTGTGATAAATTTTTCCCGACCGTCGCTTAATTCTATCCAAATTGTTTCTGTATTCCTCTCAGTTTTTATTTCCTTATTTATTTCACACTTCAGATTATCCCCTACTGGGTGCCTACTCTCGCCTCCTTTCCTGGTCTGCCTATCGGTATGGAACAGTTTGTAACCGCAATTTAATTAGAGCCCAAGTGAATTCCACGTGTGTCAGGATTGATCCATGTTCCGAGTGAATGCAATTATATCGATTTTAATAGAACATTTTTGCAAAGCCTTAATATCATCCATTTTGTTTCTCATACTTCTACTGTTCGCGTAGTATACATTTAAGTTAGTCGTGTTCTGAGTCCTCCCCTTACCGCGTTTAGTTTTAAACTCCCTGTCTAATTTAGTTTTGTCATCATTCCTAACACTATTTCCCTGTAATCTTTCGCCTTGTTTACCCGCTCCCACTGCAGTCTCCTCCACCCCCGTGCCCATCTGTTCTCTTAGCAGTTTAAAGACTTCGATATCTTTTGAACTGCCCCCTCTAGAGCCCCAGCCAGGGTTGCTACTCCATCCCTAGACAGGTGCACCCCATCCCTAGCATAAAGGTCCCTTCTGCCATAGAAGTTGTCCCAGTTGTCAATGAATGGGACTGATATTGACTTGCAATATCTGTCAAGACGGTCGTTAACACCAACTGCCCTTGACAACCATTCACTGCCAACTCCCCTTCTAGGCAGGACACCGCATATGATAGGGATCCCTCCCTTAGTCCTAATACGATCTATGGCTGCCTTGAACTTATCAAGAAGTTCCTCGCTCCTACACCGGCCAATATCATTGCCTCCTGCACTGAGGCAGATAATGGGTTTGTTCCCATTACCAGACAAGATATTGTCCATCCTGTCAATTATATCCCACACCCCAGCTCCTGGCAAACACACCCTCATCCTATTTTTGTTTTTACCACAAAAGGCCCTGTCCATGTACCTGACCTGTGAGTCACCAACAATTAAAGTTTTTATACCTTCCTTGTCATCCCTGCCCCTGACTGTACTAACGTCCAATTCGTCTATCAAGGGACTGAACGGGTTGGTACACTTAGCTGTTGTTGTCGTTGTTGTCGTATCCTTTGAGTGCTTCTTGACCACCAGCTTGGCCCTCCCACTACTCACTGAGAGGATAGATAGAGTCTTGTCAGGGGAAGTACCAATCCGGTAGTGTGTCTTAGAGTAGGAGGCAACGACATAGGAAAGGTTAGGAGTGAGGAACTTTTCAGCAGGTATGGGGAGGCATTAGGGAAGATTAGTGATAGGGTAGGGAACCCAATAGTATATGGTGTCTCGTCTAGAAGAGGAGTTGGCGGTGAAAGGCTGTCCAAGGCAATTGCTATAAATTGCCGACTGGAATAAAAAAAACATTGTGTAAGCAATGGTTGGGCGTTCATTGATAACTGGCGACGATTCTACGGCAACGACTACCTGTACAGTCGTGACGGGGTACACTTGTCTGGAGCGTGAAATTGTCAATCCGAAGGGGAAGTTTCACCAGTAGATAGAGGGGAGTATAATTGGTTACTCAGAACAAGGGGTAAAACAGGACCAGGGAAGGGTAGGTTTAAATGTGTACTATACAAACAGTAGGAGCATTAGAAATAAAATAGACTTGCTGAGAGCGGTTGTATGTACTGAGAATGTAGACGTCATAGTAGCCACCTAAACCTGGATGAATCTGGCGAGCAAGAACTTTTTATCTGAGTAACACAAAGAAGGGTACAACCTTTTTCACAAGGACAGGGAAGGTAGGAAGGGGGGAGGAGTTGCACTCTTCGTCAGAGATACATTAAAATGGTGCATTAATAATACAATAAAGGGTAAAATAGGAACTGAGTCTGTATGGGTAGAAATGGCAGAAAGAAGCGAAAACTAATTATGGGAGTGATTTACCGGCCCCCAAGTCTTGGGAAAGAAGCAACTCAGCCCATATGGCAGGAAATGAGTAGGGCAGCAATATACAACAACCTATGCATTATGGGGGATTTCAACTTTAGAAATATTGACTGGGACAACATTGTAGGTGACTATGAATCTGAAGACTTCCTAGAC
>NW_024720337.1:0-22932 GCF_018991925.1 Homarus americanus
GGAGTGTCAGAGTATACCTGGGAGTATCAGGGTGTGCTTACAGAAATTGTCAGAGAGAGTATACCTAGAGTGTCATCAAGTGTACCTGGGAGTGTCTGGGTGTACTACAAGTGTCAGGTTGTACCTAGGAGTGTCAAGGAATATGTACACCTGGGAGTGTCAGGAATTGTACCTGGGAGTGTCAGCGGTGTACGCAGATTGTGTGTCCAGAGCAGTACCTGGGAGTGTCAGAGGAGTACCTGGGAGTGTCAGGGGGAGTACAGGAGTGTCAGAGGTGTGTACCTGGGAGTGTGTCAGCGGTGTACCTTGGAGTATCAGAGGTGTACCTGGGAGTATCAGAGAGGTGTTCCTGGGAGTGTCGAGTGTACAGGGAGTGTCGGAGGTGCCTGGGGTGTCTGGGGGTGCACCTAGGAAGTGTCTGAGGTTGCAGGAGTGTCAGAGGTGTACCTGAGTGTCAGGCCGTGTACCTGAGAGTGTCGGCGGTGTACCTGGAAGTGTCAGAGGTGTACCTGGGAGTGTCTGAGGGTGTACCTGGGGTGTCGGGGTGTGCCTGGGAGTGTCACAGGGTGTACCTGGGAGTGTCTGAGAGGTGTACCTGGGAGAGTCTGAGGTGTACCTGGGAGGTGGCCATGGGTGTTCTGAGAGGTGTCGGGGTGTACCTGGAAGTGTCAGAGTGTACCTGGGAGTGTCAGTGGTGTACCTGGGAGTGTTAGCTGTACCTGGGGTGTCACGAGGTGGCTACAGCAGTGTTAGAGGTGTACCTGGGAGTGTCTGAGGTGTGTACCTGGGGAGGTGTGGGGGTGTACCTGGGGTGTCACAGGGTGTACCTGGGGAGTGTCTGAGGCCACACAGGAGATACTGGTGTACCTGGGTGTCATGGGTGTTCCTGAGGTGTCAGGGGGTGTACCTGGAAGTGTCATAGGTGTACCTGGGAGTGTCAGTGGTGCACAGGGAGTGTTGGAGTGTACCTGGGGAATGTCCGGTGGTGTACCTGGGAGTGTGAGAGGTGTACTGGGAGTGTCAGAGGGTGCACCTGGGAGTGTCCAGAGAGGTGCACCTGGGAGTGTCTGAGGTGCACCTGGGAGTGTCTGAGGTGTGCATCTGAGGTGTTTTGAGGTGCACCTGGGAGTGTCTGAGGTGTTCTGGGAGTGTCTGAGGTGTACCTGAGAGTGTTGCAGAAAGTGTACCTGGGAGTGTCTGGGGTGTACCTGGGAGTGTCAGGGGTGTACCTGGGAGTGTCAGAGGTGTACACCCAAGAGTGTCAGAGGTATACCTGGGAGTATCAGGGGTGTGCCTGAGTGTCAGAGGTATACCTGGGAGTGTCAGGTGGCCTGGGAGTGTCTGGGAGTGGCCTGGGAGTGTCAGAGTTGTACCTGGGAGTATCAGAGTTGTACCTGGGTGTGTCCAGAGGTGCACCTGGGGTGTCAGAGGGTGCCTGGGGGTGTCAGAGGTGCACCTGGGAGTGTCAGTGGTGTACCTGCAGGGTGTCAGTTGCATACTTGGGAGTGTCTGAGGTGGCACCTGTGGCAGTGTCAGGTTGTGCGTGGGAGTGTCAGTGGTGTACCTGGGGTGATAGGAGGTGCACCACAGGGTGTCTGAGGTGTACCTGGGAGAGTCAGAGAACCAGGGGTGTGAGCAGGGTATGAGGGTGTGAGGGTGTGCCTGGGAGTGTCTGAGGTGCACCTGGGGTGTCTGAGGGTGCACCCACCTGGGAGTGTCTGAGGTGCACCTGGGAGTGTCACAGGGGTGCACCTGGGAGTGTCTGAGGAGCACCTGGGGTGTCTGGGGTGCACCTGGGGTATGTGAGGTGTACCTGGGAGTGTCTGAGGTGTACCCGAGTGTCGGAGGTGTATCTGGGAGTGTCAGAGGTGTACCTGGGGTGTCTGGGGTGTGCCTGGGAGTGTCTGAGGTGTGCCTGGGGTGTCAGAGGAGTACCTGGGAGTGTCTGGGGTGTACCTGGGAGTGTTAGAGTACCTGGGAGTGTCAGATGTGTACCAGGGAGTGTCAGAAGGAATACCTGGGAGTGTCAGAGGTGAACCTGGGAGTGTTAGAGTGTTCTGGGAGTGTCGGGAGGTGTACCTGGGAGTGTCGGAGGGTGCACCTGGGAGTGTCTGCGGTGCACCTAGGGGTGTCTGAGGTGCACTTGGGGAGTGTCAGAGGTGTACCTGAGAGTGTCAGATGTGTGTGTACCTGAGAGTGTGTCGGTGTACCTAGGTGTCAGAGGTGTACCTGGGAGTGTCTGAGGGTGTGCCTGGGGTGTCCAGATGTGTACCTGTGAGTGTCTGGGGTGTTCCTGGAGTGTCCAGAGGTGTACCTGGGAGTGTGAGAGGTGTACCTGGAAGTATCGGAAGTGTACCTGTCCAGTCTCAGGTGTATCTGGGAGTGTCAGCGGTGTACCTGGATGTATTAGAGGCGTACCTGGGGTATCAGAGGAGTACCTGGGAGTGTCAGGGGTGTACCTGGGAGTGTCAGAGTTGTACCTGGGAGTGTCAGCGGTGTACCTTGGAGTAACAGAGGTGTACCTGGGAGAGGTGTACCTGGGAGTGTGAGAGGTGTGCCTGGGAGTGTCAGAGGTGCACCTGGGAGTGTCAGAGGGTGCACCTGGGAGTGTCTGAGGTGCACCTGGGGTGTCTGAGGAGCATCTGGGAGTGTCTGAGGTGTACCTGAGGGGTGTTAGAGTGTACCTGCTGGGGTGTCACCAGAGTTGTACCTGGGAGTGTCAGAAGGGGTGTACCTGGGAGTGTCAGAGGTGTACCTGGGAGTGTCAGAGGTATACTTGGGAGTATCAGGGGTGTGCTAGAACATCAAGTATACCTGGGAGTGTCAGGTGTACCTGGGAGTGTCTGGGGTGTACAGGAGTGTCCAGGGTGTACAAGAATTGGTAAGGAATGTACCTGGGAGTGTCAGGGGTGTACCTGGGGTGTCAGCGGTGTGCCTGGGTGTGTGGAGCAGTACACAGGAGTGTCAGAGGGAGTACCTGGGAGTGTCAGGGGTACACAGTGTCAGAGGTGTACCTGGGAGTGTCGGCGGTGTACGCTTGGGCTGTCAGAGGTGTGTACCTGGGAGTATCAGAGGTGTTCCTGCAGAGTGTCGGAGGTGTACCTGGGAGTGTGGAGTGCACCTGGGGTGTCTGAGGTGCACCTAGGGTATCTGAGGGGTGCACTTGGGGAGTGTCAGAGGTGTACCTGAGGTGAATCGTGTACCCACGAGGAGTGTCGGCGGTGTACCTGGGTATGGGGTGCACCTGGGAGTGTCTGAGGTGTACCTGGGAGTGTGGGGGTGGCACCTGGGGTGTGCAGGGGTGTGCCTGGGAGTGTGCTGAGGTGTTCTGGGAGAGTGCAAGGTGTACCTGGGAGTGTCATGGAGTGTTCCTGAGAGTGTCAAGGTGCCACAAGTGTCTGAGTGTACACAGAATTGTCAGTGGTGTACAGGAGTGTTAAGCATACACAGAGTGTCTGGTGTACCTGGCAGTGTTGAAGGTGTACCTGGGAGTGTCTAAAGTGTACCTGGAGTGTCAGAGATTGTACCTGGGAGTGTCTGAAAGTGTGCCTGGGAGTGTCTCGGGGTGGCCTGGGAGAGTCTGAGGTGTACCTGGGAGTGTCGCCAGGTGTTCCTGAGAGTGTCAAGGGTGTACCTGGAGTGTCATGGGTGCCTGGGGTGTCAGTGAATTACACAGAGGTATGCTTCCTTATACCTGGGAGTGTCCTGAGGTGTACCTGGCAGTGTTAGAGGTGCCTGGGAATGTCAGTGGTGTACCTGGGAGTGTGAGAGGTGTACCTGGGGTGTCAGAGGTGCACCTGGGAGTGTCAGAGGTGCACAGGAGTGTTTGAGGTGCACCTGGGAGTGTCTGAGAGTGCATCACAAGTGTTTGAGGTGCACCTGGGAGTGTCTGAAGTGTTCCTGGGAGTGTCTGAGGTGTACCTGAGAGTGTTAGAAGTGTACCTGGGAGTGTCTGGGGTGAAGCCCGCACCAGGGAGTGTCCAGGGGGTGTACCTGCAGGAGTGTCAGAGGTGTACCTAGGAGTGTCAGAGGTATGCCAGGAATATAAGGGGTGTGCCTGAGAGTGTCAGAGGTATACACCAGGAGTTCAGGTGTGCCTGGGAGAGTGTCTGGGGTGTACCTGGGAGTGAGTTGTACCTGGGAGTATCAGAGTTGTGCCTGGGTGTGTCAGAGGTGCACCTGGGGAGTGTCAGAGGTGCACCTGGGGGTGTCAGAGGAGTTGCACCTGGGGTGTCAGTGGTGTACCTGGGAGTGTCAGGTTGCATACTTGGGGTGTCTGAGGTGTACCTGGCAGTGTCAGAAGAGTTGTACGTGGGAGTGTCAGGTGGTGTACCTGGGGTGTCGGAGGTGCACCTGGGAGTGTCTGAGGTGTACCTGGGAGAGTCAGAGAACCAGGGGAGTGACAGGAGTATGAGGGTGTGAGAGGTGTACCTGGGAGTTGTCTGAGGTGCACCTGGGAGTGTCTGAGGTGCCTGGGGTGTCTGAGGTGCGCAGGAAGTGTCTGAGTGCACCTGAGGTGTCTGAGGAGCACCTGGGAGTGTCTGAGGTGCACCTGGGGGTATGTGAGGTGTGTACCTGGGAGTGTCTGAGGTGTACCCGAGTGTCAGGAGGTGTTAGCCAATGCTGGAGTGTCAGAGGTGTACCTGGGGTGTCACAGAATTGTACCTGGGAATTGTCTGAGGTGTACAAGTGTGGTACCTGAGTATGCAGGGTGTACCTGGGAGTATTTAGGGAGTACCTGGGAGTGTCAGATGTGTACCAGAGTGTCAGAAAATACCTGGGAGTGTCAGAGGTGAACCTGGGAGTGTTAAGTGTACCTGGGAATTGTCTGGGTGTACCACCAAGGTATCAGGGAAGTGTACCTGGGAGTGTCTAGGGTGTACCTGAGAGTGTCAGGGGTATACCTGGGAGTATCACGGGTGTACCTGAGAGTGTCAGAGGTATACCTGGGAGTGTCAGGTGTACCTGGGAGTGTCTGGGGTTTACCTGGGAGTGTCAAGGGTGTACCTGGGAGCGTTAGAGGTGTACCTGGGAGTGTCTGAGGTGCACCTGGGAGTGTCAGGGGTGTACCTGGGAGTGTCTGAGTTGTACCTGGGAGTGTCAGAGTTGTACCTGGGAGTATCAGAGTTGTACCTGGGAGTGTCAGAGGTGCACCTGTTGGTGTCAGAGGTGCACCTGGGAGTGTCAGGTGTACCTGGGAGTGTCTGGGGTGTACGTGGGAGTGTCAGTGGTGTACCTGGGAGTGTCGGAGGTGCACCTGGGAGTGTCTGAGGTGTACCTGGCAGTGTCTGAGGTGTACCTGGGAGTGTCTGAGGTGCACTTGGGAGTGTCAGAGGTGTACCTGAGAGTGTCAGAGGTGTACCTGAGAGTGTCGGAGGTGTACCTGGAAGTGTCAGAGGTGTACCTGGGAGTGTCTGAGGTGTACCTGGGAGTGTCTGATGTGTACCTGGGAGTGTCTGAGGTGTACCTGGGAGTGTCAGAGGAGTACCAGGGAGTGTCAGAGGTGCACCTAATAGTGTCAGAGGTGTACCTGTGAGAGTCAGATGTGTACCTGTGAGTGTCTGAGGTGTTCCTGGGAGTGTCAGAGGTGTACCTGGGAGTATCGGAAGTGTACCTGTCAGAGTCTGAGGTGTATCTGGGAGTGTCAGCGGTGTACCTGGGTGTGTTAGAGGAGTACCTGGGAGTGTCAGAGGAGTTCCTGGGAGTGTCAGGGGTGTACCTGGGAGGCTGTGAGTTGTAATCTGGAGTGTCAGCGGTGTGTCTTGGGAGTAACAGAGGTGTACCTGGGTGTATCAGGAGGTACCTGGGAGTGTGAGAGGTGCACCTGGGAGTGTCAGAGGTGCACCTGGAGTGTCAGAGGTGCACCTGGGAGTGTCTGAGGTGCACTTAGGAGTGTCTGAGGTGTTCCTGGGAGTGTCTGAGGTGTACCTGAGAGTGTTAGAAGTGTACCTGGGAGTGTCTGGGGTGTACCTGGGAGTGTCAGGGGTGTACCTGGGAGTGTGAGAGGTGTACCTGGGAGTGTCAGAGGTATACCTGGGAGTATCAGGGGTGTGCCTGAGAGTGTCAGAGGTATAACTAGGAGTGTCAGGTGTACCTGGGAGTGTCTAGGGTGTACCTGGGAGTGTCAGAGTTGTACCTGGGAGTATCAGAGTTGTACCTGGGTGTGTCAGAGGTGCACTTGGGAGTGTCAGAGGTGCACCTGGGAGTGTCAGAGGTGCACCTGGGAGTGTCAGTGGTGTACCTGGGAGTGTCAGTTGTATACTTGGGAGTGTCTGAGGTGTACCTGGCAGTGCCAGAGGTGTACGTGGGAGTGTCAGTGGTGTACCTGGGAATGTCGGAGGTGCACCTGGGAGTGTCTGAGGTGAACCTGGGAGTGTCTGAGGTGTACCTGGGAGTGTCTGACGTGCACTTGGGAGTTTCAGAGGTGTACCTGAGAGTGTCAGAGGTGTTCCTGAGAGTGTCGGAGGTGTACCTGGAAGTGTCAGAGGTGTACCTGGGAGTGTCTGAGGTGTACCTGGGAGTGTCTGAGGTGTACCTGGGAGTGTCTGAGGTGTACCTGGGAGTGTCAGAGGAGTACCAGGGAGTGTCAGAGGTGCACCTAAGAGTGTCAGAGGTGTCCCTGTGAGTGTTAGATGTGTACCTGTGAGTGTCTGAGGTGTTCCTGGGAGTGTCAGAGGTGTGCCTGGGAGTGTGAGAGGTGTACCTGGGAGTATCGGAAGTGTACCTGTCAGCGTCTGAGGTGTATCTGGGAGTGTCAGCGGTGTACCTGTGTGTGTCAGAGTCGTACCTGGGAGTGTCAGAGGAGTACCTGGGAGTGTCAGGGGTGTACCTGGGAGTGTCAGAGGTGTACCTGGGAGTGTCAGCGGTGTACCTTGGAGTATCAGAGGTGTACCTTGGAGTATCAGAGGTGTACCTGGGAGTATCAGAGGTGTACCTGGGAGTGTCGGAGGTGTACCTGGGAGTGTCTGAGGTGTACCTGGGAGTGTCTGAGGTGCACTTAATGTCAGAGGTAACTGAGTGCTGATGTGGTACCTGAGAGTGTCGGAGGTGTACCTGGAAGTGTCGGAGGTGTACCTGGGAGTGTCTGAGGTGCACCTGGGAGTGTCTGAGGTGTACCTGAGAGTGTCGGAGGTGCACGTGGGAGTATCTGAGGTGCACCTGGGAGTGTCTGAGGTGCACCTGGGAGTGTCATGGGTGTTCCTGGGAGTGTCCTGGGGTGTACCTGGGAGTGTCAGAGTTGTACCTGGGAGTATCAGAGTTGTACCTGGGTGTGTCAGAGGAGTACCTGGGAGTGTCAGAGGTACCTGGGAGTGTCAGAGGTGTACCTGGGAGTGTCAGAGGTGTACCTGGGAGTGTCAGCGGTGTACCTTGGGTATCAGAGTTGTACCTGGGAGTATCCAGAGGTGTTCCTGGGAGTGTCGGAGGTGTACCTGGGGTGTCGGAGGTGCACCTGGGAGTGTCTGAGGTGCACCTAGGGGTGTCTGAGGTGCACGGGAGTGTCAGAGGTGTACCTGAGAGGTGTCAGATGTGGTGTACCTGAGGTGTCGGCGGTGTACCTGGAAGTGTCCAGAGGTGTACCCGGGAGTGTCTGAGGTGTACCTGGGAGTGTCTGAGGTGTACTGGGAGTGTCTGAGGTGTACCTGGGAGTGTCTGAGGTGTACCTGGGAGAGTCTGGTGCCTGGAGTGTCATGGGTGTTCCTGAGAGTGTCAGGGGGTGTACCTGGAAGTGTCAGAGGTGTACCTGGGAGTGTCAGAGGTATACCTGGGAGTATCAGGGTGTGCCTGAGAGTGTCAGAGGTATACCTGGGAGAGTCAGGTGTACCTGGGAGTGTCTGGGGTGTACCTGGGAGTGTCAGAGTTGTACCTGGGAATTATCAGAGTTGTACCTGGGTGTGTCAGAGGTGCCTGGGAGTGTCAGAGGTGCACCTGGGGGTGTCAGAGGTGCACCTGGGAGTGTCAGTGGTGTACTGGGGTGTCAGTTGCTTGTAGGGAGTGCTGAGGGTGCACCGGCAGTATTAGCATCCCAGAGTTGTACGTGGGAGTGTCAGTGGTGTACCTGGGAGTGTCAGAGGTGCACCTGGAATTGTCACAGAGGTGTACCTGGGAGAGTCAGAGAAAGAACCAGGGAGTGTGACGGGGCAGGAGTGTGAGAGGTGTACCTGGGAGTGTCTGAGGGGTGCACTAGGAGTGTCTGAAAGTGCCTGGGAGTGTCACAGAGTGCACCTGGGAATTATCTGAGGTGCACCTGGGAGTGTCTGAGGAGCACCTGGGAGTATGAGGTGCACCTGGGAGTATGTGAGGTGTACCTGGGAGTGTCTGAGGTGTACCCGAGTGTCAGAGGGGTGTATCTGGGAGTGATCAGAGGTGTACCTGCAAGGTGCTCTGGGGTGTACCTGGGAGTGTCTAGAATTGTACAGAGTGTCAGAGGAGTACCTAGAGTGTCTGTGAGGTGTACCTGGGAGTGTTAGGGGAGGAGCAGAATTGTCAGATAGCTACCCAGGGTGTCAGAGGAATACCAGGGTGTCAGAGGTGAACCTGGGTATCCAGGGTGTACCTGGGAGTGTCACAGGTTGTACCTGGGAGTCTCAGGGTTGTACCTGGGAGTATCAAGTTGTACACCAGGTGTCAGGGTGCACCTGGGAGTGTCAGGAGGAGCATACAGGGAGCTATCAGGGTGGCTACAAGGTGTCAGGAATTACCTGGGAATTCCGGGTGTACCTGGGGTGTCTGGGGTGTACCTGGGAGGTGTCAGGGGTGTACCTGGGAGTGTCAGAGGTATTTCTATATGGGAGTGTCTGAGGTGCACCTGGGGTGTCCCAGGGGTGTACCTGGGAGTGTCTGAGTTGTACCTGGAGTGTCAAGTTGTACCTGGTAGTATCAGAGTTGTACCTGGGAGTGTCAGAGGTGCACCTGGCAGTGTCGAGGTGCACCTGGGAGTGTCAGGTGTACCTGGGAGGTGTCTGGGGGCCATGCGTGGGGTGTGGTGGGTGGCCGCCTGGGTGTCAGGTGCACCTGGGAGTGTCTGGGGTGGCCTGGCGGTGTCTGAGGTGGTACCTGGGGGTGTGTCACAGAGGTGCACTTGGGAGTGTCAGAGGTGTACACAGAGTGTCCAGAGGTGTGCAGGAGTGTCCGGAGGTGTACCTGGAAGTGTCAGGAGGTGTACCTGGGAGTGTCACAGTGTGTACCTGGTGTGAGGGTGTACACAGAATTGTAATACAGAGGTGTACCTGGTGTCCAGAAGGTACCAGGAGTGTCAGAGGTGCACCTAATAGTATCAGAGGTTGTACTGTGAGTGTCAGATGTGTACCTGTGAGTGTCACAGAGGTGTTCCTGGGAGTGTCAGAGAGGGTGTACCTGGGAGTGTGAGGGTGTACCTGGGAGCCACTCGGAGGTGGCCACCTGTCAGAGTCTCAGGTGTATGCAGGGTATGGCAGTGTACCTGGGTGTGTCAGAGGTACCTGGGAGTATCAAGAGGAGTACCTGGGAATTCAGGGGGTGTACCTGGGAGTGTCAGAGTTGTACCTGGGAGTGTCGGCGGTGTACCTTGGAAGTAACAGAGGTGTACCTGGGAGTATCAGAGGTGTACCTGGGAGTGTGAGAAGTTGTACCTGGGAGTGTCAAGAATTGCACCTGGGAGTGTCAAGAAAGTGCACCTGGGAGTGTGTCTGAGAGTGCACCTGGGGTATCTGAGAATTGCATCTGGGAGTGTCTGAAGGTGTACCTGAGAGTGTTAGAAGTGTACCTGGGAGTGTCTGGGGCATGCCTGGGAGTGTCAGGGGAGGTGGCCTGGGAGTGTCAGAGGTGTGCACAGGAGTGTCAGAAGGTATACCTGGGGTATAGGGTGTGCCTGCCAGGGAGTGTCAGAGAGGTATGCCTGCAGAATTGTCAGGTGGCCTGGGAGGTGTCTGGGGTGTACCTGGGAGTGTCCAGAGTTGTGCCTGAGAGTGTCAGGGAATGTACCTGGGAGTGTCAGAGGTGTACCTGGGAGTGTCGGCGGTGTACCTGGGTGTGTCAGAGGAGTACCTGGGGGGTGTCAGAGGTACCTGGGAGTGTCGGGGGTGGCACCTGGGAGTGTCAGAGGTGTACCTGTGTCAGCGGTGTACCTTGGGTACCAGAGGTACCTGGGAGTATCAGAGGTGTTCCTGGGTACCGGAGGTGTACCTGTGAGTGTCGGAGGTGCACCTGGGAGTGTCTGAGGTGCACCTAGGGAGTGTCTGGGGTGCGCGGGGTGTCAGGGGTGTACCTGAGAGTGTCAGATGTGTACCTGAGAGTGTCGGCAGTGTACCTGGAAGTGTCAGAGAGAGTGTTTCTAGGAGTGTCTGAGGTGTACCTGGGAGTGTCAGGGGGTGTACCTGGGAGTGTCTGAGGTGTACATGGGAGTGTCTGAGGTGTGCCTTTGAGAGTCACAAAGAGGTGTACCCAGGGATGTCAGAGGTGTACACTGGAAGTGTCAGAGTGTACCTGGGAGTGTCAGTGGTGTACCTGGAGTGTTAGCTACAGCAGGTGTCTGAGGTGTGCCACCAGCGGTGTTAGAGGTGTACCTGGGAGTGTCTGAGAGTGTACCTGGGAGTGTCAGGGGGTGTACCTGGGAGTGTCTGAGGTGTACCTGGGAGTGTCTGAGGTGTACCTGGGAGAGTCTGAGGTGTACCTGGGAGTGTCATGGGTGTTCCTGAGAGTGTCGGGGTGGCCTGGAAGTGTATGGAGTGTACCTGGGAGTGTCAGTGGTGTACCTGGGAGTGTCAGCTGTGTATGCCTGGGAGTGTCTGAGGTGTACACAGCGGTGTTAGAGGTGTGTACTGGGAATGTCAGTGGTGTACCTGGGAGTGTGTGAGAGGGTGTACCTGGGAGTGTCAGGTGCACCTGGGAGTGTCCGAGGTGCACTGGGAGTGTCTGGTGCACCTGGGAGTGTCTGAGGTGCATCTGGGAGTGTTTGAGGTGCACCTGGGAGTGTCTGAGGTGTTCCTGGGAGTGTCTGAGGTGTACCTGAGAGTGTTAGAAGTAATACCTGGGAGTGTCTGGGGGTGGCACCTGGGAGGTGTCAGGGGAGGTGTACCTGGGAGTGTCAGAGGTGTACCTGGGGTGTCGAAGGCCCATACCTGGGAGTATCATGGGTGTGCCTGAGAGTGTCGAGGCATACCTGGGGTGTCAGGTGTACCTGGGAGGTGTCTGGGGTGTACCTGGGGTGTCAGAGTTGTACCTGGGAGTATCAGGTTGTACCCTGGGTGTGTCAGGGGGTGCACCTGGGGTGTCAGAAGGGGGTGCACCTGGGGTGTCAGAGGTGCACCTGGGAGTGTCGGTGGTGTACCTGGGAGTGTCAGTTGTATACTTGGGAGTGTCACGAGGTGTACCTGGCAGTGTGTCAGAGTGGCCGTGGGTGTCAGTGGTGTACCTGGAGTGTCGGAGGGTGCACCTGGGAGTGTCTGAGGTGTACCTGGGAGGTCAGAGAGAAGAACCAGGGAGTGTGACAGAGGTATGAGAGTTGTGAGAGGTGTACCTGGAGTGTCTGGGGCTGCAGCAGGTGTCTGAGGTGCACCTGCAAGGAGTGTCACAGGGTGCACCTGGGAGTGTCTGAGGTGCACCCTGGGAGTAATGGGGAGCACCTGGGAGTGTCTGAGGTGCACCTGGGAGTATGTGAGGTGTACCTGAGTGTCTGAGGAGGTGTACGGTGTCGGGAGGTGTATCTGGGAGTGTCAGAGGTGTACCTGGGAGGTGTCACCAGGAGTGTACCTGCAGGAGTGTTTGAGGTGTACCTGGGAGTGTCAGAGGAGTACCTGGGAGTGTCTGGGGTGTACCTGGGGTGTTAGGGGAGTACAGGAGTGTCAGATGTGTACCAGGAGTGTCAGAGAATACCTGGGAGTGTCAGAGGTGAACCTGGGAGTGTTAGGGTGCAGAATTGTCTGGGTGGCACACCAAGTGTCAGGGGTGTACCTGGGAGTGTCAGAGAATTGTACAAGTGTCAGAGGAAGGTATACCTGGGAGTATCAGGAGGTGTACCTGAAGTGTCAAGTATACCTGGGAGTGTCAGGTGTACCTGGCCGTGTCTGAGGTGTACCTGGGAGTGTCAGGGGTGTACCTGGGAGTGTCAGAGGTATACCTGGGAGTGTCTGAGGGGCACACCCACCCAGAGTGTCAGGGGTGTACCTGGGAGTGTCTGAGTTGTACTGCAAGTGTCAGGTTGTACCTGGGAGTATAAGAGTTGTACCTGGGAGTGTCAGAGGTGCACCTGGGAGTGTCAGAGGTGCACCTGGGAGGTGTCAGGTGTACCTGGGAGTGTCTGGGGTGTACGTGGGAGTGTCCAGTGGTGTACCTGGGGTGTCGGAGGTGCACCTGGGGTGTCTGAGGTGTACCTGGCAGTGTCTGAGGTGTACCTGGGAGTGTCTGAGGTGCTTGGGGTGTCAGGAGGGTGTACCTGAGTGTCAGAGGTGGCCACCTGAGGTGTCGGAGGTGTGCCTGGAAGTGGTCAAAGGTGTACCTGGGAGTGTCACAGGGGTGTGCCTGGGAGTGTCTGAGAGTGTGTACCTGGGAGTGTCACGAGGTGTACACAGGAGTGTCAGAGAGGTACCAGGGAGTGTCAGAGGTGCACCCTAATAGTAGTAAAGAGAGGTGTACCTGTGGTGTCAGATGTGTACCTGTGAGTGTCTGAGAGTGTTCCTGGGGTGTCAGAGGTGTACCTGGGAGTGTGAGAGGTGTGTACCTTGGGTATCGGAGATGTACCTGTCAGGTCTGAGGTGTATCTGGGAGTGTCAGATGAGTACCACCAGGAGTGTCAGGGGTGTACCTGGGAGTGTCAGGGTTGTACCTGGGATTGTCAGCGGTGTACCTTGGGTAACAGGGGTGGTGGGAGTATCAGGGGTGTACCTGGGAGTGTGAGAGGTGTACGTGGGAGTGTCAGAGGGATTGCACCTGGGAGTGTCAGAGGTGCACCTGGGAATGTATGAGGAATTGCACCTGGGAGTGTCACAGAGGTGCATCTGGGAGTGTCTGAGAGGTGTACCTGAGAGTGTTAGAAGTGCACCTGGGAGTGTCTGGGGTGTACCTGGGAGTGTCATGGGTGTACCTGGGAGTGTCAGAGAATTGTACCTGGGAGTGTCAGAGAGTATACCTGGGAGTATCAGGAATTGTGCCTGAGTATCAAGAGGTATACCTGGGAGTGTCAAAAGGTAATACCTAGAATTGTCTGGGAATTGTACCTAGGAGTGTCAGAGTTGTACCTGGGAGTATCAGAGTTGTACCTGGAGTGTGTCAGAGGAATTCCTGGGAGTGTGAGAGGTGCACCTGGGAGTGTCAGAGGTGCCTGGGAGTGTCAGTGGTGTACCTGGGAGCATCGGTTGTATACTTGGGAGTGTCTGAGGTGTGCCTGGCAGTTTCGAAGGTTGTGCGTGGGGAGTGTCGGTGGTGTACATGGGTGTCGGAGGTGCACCTGGGGTGTGCAGGGTGTGCAGGGTGTGGTGCACTTCGGGTGTCAGAGGTGTACCTTGGAGTGTCAGGGGTGTACCTGAGAGTGTCACCAGGTGTACCTGGAAGTGTCAGAGGTGTACCTGGGGGTGTTTGGGTGTACCTGGGAGTGTCACAGGGTGTGCCCAGGAGTGTCTGAGGTGTACCTGGGAGTGTCAGAGGAGTACCAGGGAGTGTCCAGAGGTGCACCTAAGAGTGTCAGAAGAGGTGTACCTGAGTGTCAGATGTGTACCTGTGGAGTGTCTGAGGTGTTCCTGGGAGTGTCAGAGGTGTGCCTGGGAGTATGAGAGGTGTACCTGGGAGTATCGGAAGGTACCTGTCAGCGTCTGGAGGTGTATCTGGGAGTGTCGGCGGTGTACCTGTGTGTGCTGAGGAGTACCTGGGAGTGTCAGAGGAGTACGTAGGAGTGTCAGGGGACGTACCTGGGAGTGTCAGAGGTACCTGGGAGTGTCAGCGGTGTACCTTGAGTATCAGAGGTGTACCTGGGAGTAGTAGGGTGAACTGGGAGTGTCGGCGGTGTACCTGGGAGTGTCGGAGGTGTACCTGGGAGTGTCGGAGGTGTACATGGGTGTGTCTGAGGTGTACCTGGGAGTGCCTGAGGTGTACCTGGGAGTGTCAGAGTTGTTCCTGGGAGTGTCAGAGGTGTACCTGGGAGTGTCAGAGGTGTACCTGGGAGGTCTGAGGTACCTGAGTGTCAGAGGTATCTGGGAGTGTCAGAGGTGTACCTGGGAGGTTCAGTACTGGGAATGTCTGAGGTGTACCTGGAGGTCAGAGAGTACCTGGGAGTGTCTGGGTGTACCTGGGAGTGTTAGGGGAGCACTGGGAGTGTCAGCGGTGTACCTTGGAGTATCAGAGGTGTACCTGGGAGTGTTGGAGGTGAACTGGGAGTGTCGGCGGTGTACCTGGGAGGCTGGAGGTGTACCTGGGAGGTCGGAGGTGTACTGGGTGTGTCTGAGATGTACCTGGGAGTGCCTGAGGTACCTGGAGTGTCAGAGTTGTTCCTGGGAGTGTCAGAGGTGTACCTGGGAGTGTCAGAGGTGTACCTGGGAGTTTCTTGAGGTAACCTGGAGGTCAGAGGTGTATCTGGGAGTGTTAGAGGTACCTGGGAGTGTCTGGGGTGTACCTGGGAATGTCTGGAGGTACCTGATGCCAGAGGAGTACCTGGGAGTGTCTGGGTGTACCTGGGAGTGTTAGGGGAGTACCTGGGAGTGTCAGAGTGTGTACCAGGAGTGTCAGAGGAATACCTGGGAGTGTCAGGTGTACCTGGGAGCAGAAGTGTACCTGGGAGTGTCTGGGTACCTAGGAGTGTCAGGGGTGTACCTGGGAGTGCCGAGGTACCAGGTCAGAGGTATACCTGGGAGTGTCAGGTGTACCTGAGAGTGTCAGAGGTATGGGTGTGAGGCAGGTGTACCTGGGAGGGTCAGAGGTGTACCTGGGAGTGTCTGAGGTGCACCTGGGAGTGTCAGGGGTGTACCGGGAGGTCTGAGTTGTACCTGGGAGTGTCAGAGTTGTACCTATATCGGGAGTTGTACCCTGGAGTAACAGAGGTGTACCTGGGAGTATCGGAAGGTACCTGTCAGAGTCTGAGGTGTATCTGGGACTGTCATGTACCTGGGTGTGTCAGAGGAGTACCTGGGAGTGCTCAGATGAGTACCTGGGAGGCTGGGGTGTACCTGGGAGTGTCAGAGTTGTACCTGGGAGTGTCAGCGGTGTACCTGGAGTAACAGAGGCGTACCTGGGAGTATCAGAGGTGTACCTGGGAGTGTGAGAGGTGTACCTGGGAGTGTGAAAGGTGCACCTGGGAGGTCAGAGGTACCTGAGTGTCTGAGGAACGGGAGGGTCTGAGGTATCTGGGAGTGTCTGAGGTGTACCTGGAGAGAGTTAGAAGTGTACCTGGGAGTGTCTGGGTGGGAGTGCAGGGGGTACCTGGGAGGTCAGAGGTACCTGGGAGTGTCAGAGGTATACCTGGGAGCATCAGGGGTGTGCCTGAGAGTGTCAGAGGCACCTGGGAGGTCAGGTGCCTGGGAGGTGTCTGGGGTGTACCTGGGAGGCCAGAGTTGTACCTGGGAGCATCAGAGCCACCTGGAGTGTGTCAGAGGTGCACCTGGGAGGGTCAGAGGTGCACCTGAGTGCCAGAGGTGCACCTGGGAGTGTCAGTGGTGTACCTGGGAGGCTGGGTTGTAAGCACGGGAGTGTCTGAGGTGTACCTGGCAGTGTCAGAGTTGTCCGTGGGAGTGTCGGTGGTGTACATGGGAGTGTCGGAGGTGCACCTGGGAGGTCTGAGGTGTACCTGGAGTGTCTGAGGTGCACTGGAGGTCAGAGGTGTACCTTAGGATGTCAGAGGTGTACCTGAGAGTGTCGGAGGTACCTGGAAGTGTCAGAGGTGTACCTGGGAGTGTTTGAGGTGTACCTGGGAGGTCTGAGGCACGGGAGTGTCTGAGGTACCTGGGAGTATCAGAGAGTACCAGGGAGGTCAGAGGTGCACCAAGAGTGTCAGAGGTGTACCTGTGAGTGTCAGATGTGTACCTGTGAGTGTCTGAGGTGTTCCTGGGAGGCAGAGGTGCCTGGGAGTGTGTGGAGAGGTGCACCGGGAGGATCGGGAGGTACCTGTCAGCGTCTGAGGTGTATCTGGGAGTGTCAGCGGTGTACCTGTGTGTGTCAGAGGAGTACCTGGGAGGTCAGAGGAGTACCTGGGAGTGTCAGGTACCTGGGAGTGTCAGAGGTGTACCTGGGAGTGTCAGCGGTGTACCTTGGAGTATCAGAGGTGTACCTGGGAGTGTTGGAGGTGAACTAGGGAATGTCGGCGGTGTACCTGGGAGTGTCGGAGGTGTACCTGGGAGTGTCGGAGGTGCAACATGGAGTGTCTGAGGTACCTGGAGTGCCTGAGGTGTACCTGGGAGGTTGAGAGTTGTTCCTGTGGGAGGCCGGGAGGTGTACCTGGGAGCAGTCAGAGGTGTACCTGGGAGTGTCCGAGTGTACCTGAGTGTCGGAGGTGTATCTGGGAGGTCAGAGGTGTACCTGGGAGTGGGGTGTACCTGGGAGTGTCTGAGGTGCACCGGAGGTCAGAGGAGTTCCTGGAGTGTCTGGGGTGTACCTGGGAGTGGTGGGGAGCACCTGGGAGGCCGGGATGTGCACCAGGGAGTGTCAGAGGAATACCTGGGATGCCAGAGGTACCTGGGAGTGTTAGGAGGTGTACCTGGGAGGTTCAGGTACCTGGGAGTGTCAGGGGTGTACCTGGGAGTGTCAGGAGGTACCTGGAGTGTCAGAGGTATACCTGGGGATATCACTGGTGTACCTGAGAGTGTCAGAGGCATACCTGGGAGTGTCAGGTGTACCTGGGAGGTCTGGGGTGTACCTGGGAGTGTCAGGGTGTACCTGGGAGTGTCAGAGGTGCACCTGGGAGTGTCCGAGGTGCACCTGGGAGTGTCAGGGGTGTACCTGGGAGTGTCTGAGTTGTACCTGGGAGGTCAGAGTTGTACCTGGGAGCATCAGAGTTGTACCTGGGAGTGTCAGAGGTACCTGGGAGTGTCAGAGGCACCTGGGAGAGTCAGGTGTACCTGGGAGGTTCGAGGCCTGGGAGTGTCAGTGGTGTGACCTGAGAGTCGGAGGTGCACCTGGGAGGTCTGAGGTGTACCTGGCAGAGTCTGAGTGTACCTGGGAGTGTCTGAGGGTGCACTTGGGAGTGTCAGAGGTGTACCTGGAGAGGTCAGAGGTACCTGAGAGTGTCGGAGGTGTACCTGGGAGTGACAGAGGAGTACCTGGGAGTGTAAGGGGTGTGCCTGGGAGTGTCAGGTGTACCTGGGAGAGAGTCAGAGAAGAACCAGGGAGGTGTGACAGGAGTATGAGGGAGGTGAGAGGTGACCTGGTAGTGTCTGAGGTGCACCTGGGAGTGTCTGAGGCACCTGGGAGTGTCTGGGGTGCACTTGGAGGTCTGAGGTGCACCTGGGAGTGTCTGAGAGCACCTGGGAGTGTCTGAGTAACCTGGGAGTATGTGAGGTGTACCTGGGAGTGTCTGAGGTGTACCTGGGAGTGTCTGAGGTGTACCTGGGAGTGTCTGAGGTACGTGGAGGGTTAGAGGAGTACCAGGGAGTGTCAGAGGTGTACCTGGGAGTGTCAGAGGTGTACCTGAGAGTGTCGGAGGTGTACCTGGAAGCTGTCGGAGGTGTACCTGGGAGTGTCTGAGGTACCTGGGAGTGTCTGAGGTGACCTGGGCGTGTCTGAGGTGTACCTGGGAGCAGTAGAGGAGTACCAGGGAGGTCAGAGGTGTACCTGGAGGCTGGGAGGTGTAACTGTGTCAGAGGTGTACCTGTGAGTGTCTGAGGTGTTCCTGGAGTGTCTGAGGTACCTAGTGTGTTAGCGGAGTGCCAGGGAGTGGCTGGGGTGAGCACCTGGGAGGTCAGAGGTGTACCTGGGAGGTGTGAGAGGTGTACCTGGGAGACAGGGAAGTGTACCTGTCAGTGTTCGAGGTGTACCTGGGAGTGTCATGGTACCTGGGTGTGTCAGAGGAGGCCTGGGAGTGTCAGAAGTGTACCTGGGAATGTGAGAGGTACCTGGGAGCATAGGAAGTGTACCTGTCAGTGTCTGAGGTATCTGGGAGTGTCAGCGGTGTACCTGGGTGTGTCGGAGGAGTACCTGGGAAAGTGTGAGAGGTGTACCTGGGAGACAGGAAGTGCACCTGTCAGTGTCTGAGGTGTATCTGGGAGGCTGGAGGTGTACCTGGGTGTGTCAGGAGGAGTACCTGGGAGTGTCAGAAGTGTACCTGGAATGTGAGAGGTGTACCTGGGAGCATAGGAAGGCACCTGTCAGTGTTCGAGGTGTATCTGGGAGTGTCAGGCGGTACCTGGGTGTGTCAGAGGAGCACCTGGGAGTGTCAGAAGGTACCTGGGAATGTGAGAGGTACCTGGAGCAGGTGCACCTGTCATGTCTGAGGTGTATCTGGGAGTGTCAGCGGTGTACCTGGGTGTGTCAGAGAGGCCTGGGAGTGTCAGAGGAGTACCTGGGAGTGTCAGGGTGTACCTGGGAGTGTCAGAGGTGTACCTGGGATTGTCAGCGGTGTACCCTGGAGCATCAGAGGTGTACCTGGAGTATCAGAGGTGTTCCTGGGAGGCCGGAGGTGTACTGGGAGTGTCGGAGTGCACCTGGGAGTGTCTGAGTTGCACCTAGGAGTGTCTGAGGCACCGGAGGCCAGAGGTGTACCTGAGAGTGTCAGATGTGTGCACCTGAGAGTGTCGGAGGTATAACTGGAAGTGTCAGAGGTGTACCTGGGAGTGTCTGAGGTGTACCTGGGAGTGTCAGGCAATGGGAGTGTCTGAGGTACCTGGGAGACTCTGAGGTGTACCTGGGAGAATCTGAGGTGTGCCCAGAGGCAGTGTTCCTGAGAGCAGCCAAGGTACCTGGAAGTGTCAGAGGTGTACCTGGGAGTGTTGGGTGGTGTACCTGGGTGTTGGGCTGTATACCTGGGAGTGTCTGAGGTACCTGGCAGTGTTAGAGGTAACCTGGGAATGTCAGTGGTGTACCTGGGAGTGTGAGAGGTGTACCTGGGAGTGTCAGAGGTGCACCTGGAGGCCAGAGGCACCTGGGAGTGTCTGAGGTGCACCTGGGAGTGTCTGAGGTGCATCTGGGAGTGCTTGAGGTGCACCTGGGAGTGTTCGAGGTGTTCCTGGGAGGTGTCTGATGTGTACCTGAGAGTGTTAGAAGTGTACCTGGGAGTGTCTGGGGTACCTGGGAGGTCAGGTGTACCTGGGAGGTCAGAGGTGTACCTGGGAGTGTCAGAGGATACCTGGGAGCATCAGGGGTGCCTGAGTGTCAGGGAGGTATACCTGGGAGTGTCAGGTACCTGGGAGTGCCTGAGTGTACCTGGGAGTGTCAGAGTTGTACCTGGGAGTATCAGAGTTGTACCTGGGTGTGTCAGAGGTGCAGCTGGGAGTGTCAGAGGCACCTGGGGTGTCAGAGGTGCACCTGGGAGTGCTGGGTGGTGTACCTGGGAGGTTGGGGTTGTATACCTGGGAGTGTCTGAGGTGCACCTGGTGTCAGAGTTGTACGGG
Source organism: Homarus americanus (assembly GCF_018991925.1). Lineage (NCBI taxonomy): Eukaryota > Metazoa > Arthropoda > Malacostraca > Decapoda > Nephropidae > Homarus > Homarus americanus. Next base: position 19,500 of record NW_024720337.1, read on the forward strand.
AGGTCAGTGGTGTACCTGGGAGTGTCGGAGGTGCACCTGGGAGTGTCTGAGGTGTACCTGGGAGAGTCAGAGAAGAACCAGGGAGTGTTACAGAGGGCGAGTGGCGAGAGGACCTGGAGCCTAGGCACCTGTGGGAGTGTCTGAGGGTGCACCTGGAGTGTCTGAGGCACCTGGGAGTGTCTGAGGGCACCTGGGGTGCCTGAGGAGCACCTGGGAGTGTCTGAGGCACCTGGGAGTATGTGTCACCTGGGAGGTCTGAGGCACCTGGAGCAAGGAGGTGTACCTGGGAGGTCAGAGGCCCTTGAGTGTCGGAGGTGCACCTGGAAGTGTCGGAGGTGTGCCCCGGAGTGTCTGCACCTGGAAGTGTCTGAGGTGTACCTGGGAGTGTCTGAGGTGTACCTGGGAGTGTCAGAGAGCACCAGAGTGTCAGTGGTGTACCTGGGAGGTCAGGGGTGTACCTGGGAGCGTCAGAGGTACCTGAGTCAGAGGCATACCTGGGAGACCAGGAGGTGCCTGAGAGTGTCAGAGTATACCTGGGAGTCAGCACCCGGGAGGCTCTGGGGTGCACCTGGGAGTGTCAGAGTTGCACCTGGGAGCATCAGAGTGGTACCTGGGAGTGTCAGAGGCACCTGGGAGGCCAGAGGTGCACCTGGGAGGTCAGAGGCACCTGGGAGTGTCAGTGGTGTACCTGGAATCGCTGCTGTATACTGGAGGTCTGAGGCACCTGGCAGTGTCAGAGGGGTACCTGGGAGTGTCAGTGGTGTACCTGGGAGCAAGTCGGAGGTGCACCTGGGAGTGTCTGAGGTGAACCTGGGAGAGCTGAGAAGAACCAGGAGGTGACAGAGTATGAGGAGTGTGAGAGGTGCACCTGGAGGCCTGAGGTGCACCTGGGAGGTGGGAGGTGTACCGGGAGTGCCTGGAGGGCACCTGGAGTGTCTGAGGTGCACCTGGGATGTCTGAGGCACCGGAGGTCTGAGGAGCACCTGAAGTGTCAGAGGCAGCACCTGGGAGGAGAAGTACCTGGGAGGTCTGAGGTGCACCTGGGAGGTCAGGAGGCACCTGGGAGGCCTGAGGTGTACCTGAGAGTGTCAGAGTGCACCTGGAAGTGTCGGAGGTGCACCTGGGAGTGTCTGAGGTGTTCCTGGAGGTCTGAGGTGCACTTGGGAGTGTCTGAGGTGTTCCTGGGAGTGTCCCAGGTACCTGTGAGTGTCAGAGGTGTACCTGTGAGTGTTCGAGGTGTTCTGGGAGGTCTGAGGTACCTAGTGTGTTACGGAGTGCCAGGAGCGTCAGAGAAGTACCTGGGTGTGCCCAGAGGTGTACCTGGAGTGCTGGGAGGTGTACCTGGGAGTGTGAGGCACCTGGGAGTGAGAGAGGCACCTGGGTGGCTCAGAGGAGTACCTGGGAGGCTGGGAGAGCACTGGGAGGTCGAGGTGCACCTGGGAGTTTCAGAGGTACCTGGGAGTGTCAGCGGTGTACCTTGGAGCATCAGAGGCATACCTGGGAGCATCAGAGGCACCTGGGAGTGTCGGAGGTGTACCTGGGAGAAGTCAGGAGGCACCTGGGATTGTCAGAGGTGCACCTGAGAGGCTGAGGTGTACCTGAGAGTGTCGGAGGTGTACCTGGAGCTGGGGAGGTGTACCTGGGAGTGTCTGAGGTACCTGGGAGAGTCAGAGGTGTACCAGGAGGTCTGAGGTGTACCTGGGAGGCTCAGGTACCTGGGAGAGTCTGCTGAGGTACCTGGAGTGTCATGGTGTTCCTGGGAGGCCAGGTACCTGGAAGGTCAGAGGCACCTGGGTGTTGGTGGTGTACCTGGAAGTGTCAGAGGTGTACCTGGGAGGTCAGTGGTGTACCTGGGAGGTTGCTGTAGACACATGGGAGTGTCTGAGGTACCTGGCAGTGTTAGAGGTACCTGGGAAGTTGTGTGGTGTACCTGGGAGTGTGAGAGGTACCTGGGAGGTCAGAGGTGCACCTCAGAGTGTCAGAGGTGCACCTGGGAGTGTCTGAGGTGCACCTAGGAGGTCAAGGTGTTCCTGGGAGGTCTGAGGTACCTGAGAGTGTTAGAAGGGCACCTGGGAGGCTTGGGTGGCACCTGGGAGGTTGGAGGTGTACCTGGGAGGAGAGGTATACCTGGGAGGTCAGAGGCATACTCAGAGCATCAGGGTGTGCCTGAGAGTGTCAGAGGTATAACCAGGAGTGGTCAGGTGTACCTGGGAGTGCCTAGGGTACCTGGGAGCCTGAGAGTACCTGGGAGGTCAGAGTTGTACCTGGGTGTAGAGGTGCACTGGAGGCTGGGAGGTGCACCTGAGTGCCAGAGGTGCACCTGGGAGTGTCAGTGGTGTACCTGGGAGTGTCAGTTGATACTCTGGGAGGTCTGAGGTGTACCTGGCAGGCCAGAGTTGTACGTGAGCAGCCAGTGGTACCTGGAGTGTCGGAGGTGCACCTGGGAGGTCTGAGGTACCTGGGAGTGTCAGATGTACCTGTGGAGGTCTGCTGAGGTGTTCCTGGGAGTGTCAGAGGTATGCCTGGGAGTGTGAGAGGTGGACCTGGGAGACGAAGTGTACCTGTCAGCGTCTGAGGTGTACCCAGGAGTGCCGGCCAGGTACCTGTGTGTGAGTCAGAGGAGCACCAGAGTGTCAGAGGAGCACCTGGGAGTTTCAGGGTGTACCTGGGAGTGTCAGAGTTGTACCTGGAGTGTCTGCGGTGGCACCTTGGAGCATCAGAAGTGTACCTGGGAGTGTCGGAGGTGTACCTGGGAGTCAGAGAACACCTGGGAGTGTCAGAGGTACTTGGGAGTGTCAGAGGGAACCGGGAGTAACGGGAGGTACCTTGTCAGTGCCCGAGGTGAACTCAGTGCCAGAGGTGTACCTGGGAGTGTCATGGTACCTCAGAGTGTCAGAGGCATACCTGGGAGCATCAGAGGTACCTGGCAGGAGAGGTGTACCTGGGAGAGTCAGAAGTGAACCAGGAGTGACAGGAGAAGGGAGAGTTGAGAGGTGTACCTGGGAGTGTCTGAGGTGCACATGGAGGCAAAGTCTGAGGTGCACCTGGGAGTGTCTGAGGTGCACCTGAATGTCTGGAGGTGCACCTGGGAGTGGCTGAGGAGCACCTGGGAGTGTCTGAGGGTACCTGGGAGTATGTGAGGCCTGGGAGAGTCAGAGGTGTACCTGGGAGTGTCAGGTGTACCTGGGAGTGTGGAGGTGCACCTGGGAGGTCTGAGGTACCTGGGAGAGTCTGAGGTGTACCTGGGAGTGTAAGGTGCCCTGGTAGTGTCAGGGGTGTACCTGGGAGTGTCAGGGGTGTACCTGAGAAGCAAGGTGGTGGTACCTGGGAGTGCCAGCTGTATACCTGGGAGTTTCTGAGGTGTACCTGGCAGTCCCAGAGGTGTACCTGGGAATGTCAGAGCAATACGTAACCGAAACCCAGTTAATACCTA
>NW_024720338.1:0-7513 GCF_018991925.1 Homarus americanus
TAGACTCTGAATTTATTGACGACGAATTTAAACACATTCGTTCTATTGCACAGAAACTTGGGTACCCTTCTGTGTTTGTTGATCGTTGCTTTAAAAGGGCTAAAAAATCCTTTCATTCCTCTGTAACCAGACAAGTTCCTACACTTAAGAATATTTTGACTCTGCCCTATCGTGATGAATTTGTCCCTTTAGTTCGGTCCCTCAAGCTTCTAAATATTAATGTTGTTTTCAAGTATGACTCAACCATTACCAATATGTTAATAAGGAATAGCCCAAGTTTGAATGTAAATGGAAGTGTTTATTGTATTCCATGTAGCCAATGTAATTGTAATTATGTAGGTCAGACAGGAAAAACACTGCAGCTCAGAATCAAACAACATAAGTATAATATCAGAACTGCATCTGAAAGCAGTGCCTTGTTCGTTCATGTTAGGAATAATAATCATCCCATTGCTTGGGAAAAAAGCTTAGAAGTATTCAAATCATCTTGTGTCACAGAAAGACTTCTGGTTGAAGCTAGTTTGATTAAGGAATTAAAATCAATAAACCTTAGTGATGGTCAGTTCAAAACTGATAATATGTTACATAAATTTATTTGTCAGTGGCCCAAGGTTAAAACTGCTTTGAAAACCTTTGATCTTGATGTATGACAGTTATTTTGTGGGTCCCTTTTTTTCTGACCTGACCTGTCTAGTCACGTCACCACCCTTCTCTTAAGCTCCTCTACGGTTGTGTTGGTGTGGGGATTAGTGGATGTCATCATTATGACCTGACCTCATGTTTTTAGGTCACCCTATATATTTAAGCCTCTCTCTGTCCATGTAATCTAGTTGCCTCTGAAGATGTCTTGAATAAAGACGAAAGCTAAGGTACTCCGTTGTTTCCATTTTCCCGTGTGATTTTATCAAGATTTATCTTATCCACGTTTTCATTGTGGATTTACATGAAATATATATATATATATATATATATATATATATATATATATATAATATATATATATATATATATATATATATATATATATATATATATATATATATATATATATATATATATATATATATATATATATATATATATATATATATATATATATATATACATACATACACCTAAACCCCGACTTACGACTATACGGACTTACGTCCAATGGTACTTACGACCTGCTTTGACCGTACGTCCATACGGGACATACGACTGCGACCGCCGTGACCAAAATTTTTTTCAAATGACGCGCGCATTTTCTATACCGAAACGTTTCCGTCCCGGGCGAGAGGGAGGGATGGCTTGGGTCGCCTCGTGGCTGCACTCACTCAGTGGAGCGCTTTGTTTGTGTTTGGCTATCGTATCCTATACTGATCGCGCTGTGAACTTTCGTTATTATTGTATTTAATTGACTTTATAATGACTGGAAAGCATAAAAGTGAGAGTGCTGGTGGTACTCCAAGGAAAAGGAGACAGGCAATTACTTTTGAGATGAAACTGAAGATAATAACACAGTATGAGAATGGAAAAACAGTAGCAACAATCTCACGCGACCTAGGTTTCTCACACTCGACTATATCCACTATTCTGAAGGACAAGGAACGTATTCGTGAAGCAGTGAAAGGAACAACACCTATAAAGGGAACTATAATAACAAAGAAAAGACAAGGTCCTATCCACGATATGGAAAAATTATTGGTGATATGGATAGAAGACCAGATACAGAAGCGTGTACCCTTAAGTGTTCTAACCATACAGGCTAAAGCAAGAAGCCTGTTCCAAAGCCTGAAGGAGCAGGCAGGAGATGAATGTGATCAAACCTTTACAGGAAGTCAAGGGTGGTTTGATAGATTTAAAAAACGCTACAGTCTACACAGTGCTAAGGTGAGTGGAGAGGCAGCTAGTGCCGATGTTGGTGCTGCCGAAGCTTTTAAGGAGGAGTTAGATGATGTGATTGTGGAAGGGAATTATTTGCCAGAGCAAATATTCAATGTGGATGAGACTGGATTATTGTGGAAACGCATGCCTGACCGGACATACATCCACAAAGAGGCAAAAAAATGCCCGGATTCAAGGCATTCAAGGACAGAATTACACTTCTGTTGGGGGGGGAATGTTGCTGGTTTCAAGCTAAAGCCCTTCATGATCTATCATTCAGAGAACCCCAGGGCTTTTAAACATGTCAGCAAGCACACACTGCCAGTGTTTTATCGCAGTAACAAGAAAGCCTGGATGACCCTAGTACTATTTGAGGATTGGTTCATGACTTGTTTCATTCCACGAGCCAAGGAGTATTGTCTGCAACAAAGGATTCCATTCAAGATTTTACTGATTTTGGATAATGCTCCGGGACACCCACCACACCTGGACGACATGCACCCTGATGTTAAGGTAGTGTACATGCCACCTAACACTACCTCTATCATCCAACCCATGGATCAAGGTGCTATTTTTGCCTTTAAAGCGTATTATTTACGCACGACCTTCGCTCAGGCTGTTGCTGCTACTGAAGGTGAGAAAATGCTCAGACAGTTTTGGAAGGAGTACAACATTTTGTCATGTATAAAGAACATTAGTGCAGCATGGGATCAGGTTACAAAACATTGCATGAATGGAATATGGAAGAAAACCCTGAAAAGATATGTGAACAGTTTCAAAGGATTTAATGAAAGTGAAGTTATTTTGGATATTAGTAACAAGATAGTGGACTTAGGTAAACAGCTGGAGTTAGAAATTGATACTGAAGATGTTGGACAGTTGGTTGAAAGTGTAGCAGAAGAGCTCAGTAACGAGGATCTTATTGAACTAGATGCACAGAAAGTTGCAGAGGAAGAAGAGAGACAAAATGTAGAAGAAGAGCCTGCACCCCCCAAAAAGTTTTCAGTGAAACATATGGCAGAGGCATTTGCTACAATTAATAAAGCAATGCAAATGTTTGATGACACGGATCAAAATTATGAGCGTTATGCCAAAGTTGACAGAATGATCCAAGAGCCACTTGCTTGCTACAGAGAAATTTATAATGAAAAGAAAAAGAAAACTGTGCAGTCTAAATTGGACACCTATTTCAAGAAGTCCCCCAGTGCTGTCTCCTCACGCCCCACCAGTGCTGCCTCTTCACTCCCTCAAGATGATCCAATACCTTCAACCAGCAAGTTACCACAGCACATAAACCTGTCTGAAGGAAGCGACATTGATGACCCACCCAGCCCTGTCTCCTCTTCTGCTTCTTCCAATTAATATAGTCTCCATGTATCCTGTAAATAGAAAATTATGGGGGCCCTGTGTGCATTCAGCTGACTACATTTAAGGTAAGTGCTCAGTCACACTGTATCCATTCCTCATTATTTATTACTTTTACTGTACTGTATCCATTCCTCATTATTTTTTACGTTTAGTGTACTGTATTTCATTGTAGATTTTTATTTTTTTTTTGAAAAAAAGTAAAAAAAAAATGATTTTTATTTTTTTATTTTTTTATTTTTATTTTTTTATCTATGTCGGACTTACGACCTGGATTTGGGTCCCTAACCCCGTCGTAAGTCGGGGTCTAGCTGTGTGTGTATATATATATATATATATATATATATATATATATATATATATATATATATATATATATATATATATGTTTTTATGCTGCCTTTATTGAATATATATATTATATATTATGTTACTTCTTACCAAAGTTAGAAAGTGTTTAGGCTTGTGTAAACACGAAATGTGTTAGGCACGTTGTAACGAAGAAGAGAGAATAAACGCCCAGCCAGACCGACTATACTTACAATGGCGTTTTATATATATATATATATATATATATATATATATATATTGTAATCAACGACCTCACCAGCAAGGAATCGAACCCTCGACCTACTGGGTGTGACTAGGGAACGCTTACCGGCTAGGCCACAAGGACACTAAAAGCAGTTCTAGGCTCTGTTATATTTCACACAAAGCCTGTTCATCGAGCTGATGGCGCCGTGAACCTCATTGGGAAACTGCCCGTGCCTCTTATGTGGTGTCAGTAGCATTTTACCGAATCCAGCTGGTATGAAACGCGAGGTACATATATATACTTCATTTTTAGTCCATATAACACGCGGACTTTGAACAGATAATCAACGACCTCACCAGCAAGGAATCGAACCCTCGACCTACTGGGTGTGACTAGGGAACGCTTACCGGCTAGGCCACAAGGACACTAAAAGCAGTTCTAGATCTATATATTTCACACAAAGCCTGTTCATTGAGCTGATGGCGCCTGCTTCATTAGGATTTGGAGGAAAAGATTACTGTACATACTACTACACATTTAATAATAATAAATATATATATATATATATATATATATATATATATATATATATATATATATATATATATATATATATATATATATATATATATATATATTCACAATATTTTATAATCGCAGTCATGTACTGAATATTCTATGTAAAAAATATAAATTTTAAATGAATTATTTATAATGTGGTGGACTTCCTACACAAAGACCGGCTATAAATAGCCGTCTTATCTCCCCTCCCCCTCCATCCCTCTGTTCTCAGAGAGGTGTCTTGGTAAATAACTTTTGTTTGTTTATTTTCATTGTTTGTCTAATTTATCATGTTGTATCAAAGTAATATTACTAAAAGTTTTAGGCAGCTACCAAACAGGGAGACTCTACTGCCTGGAAAGATATTGGAAGCACAATGTACAGTATTGTCTAATGGTAGACCCTAGTTCCATATGGCATCACAAAAATTGTGACCAAGTCTTAGGTTGCTGATTTATCTTTCTGCCTCATTTACACACAATTGCAGAGTTTCAATTGTTTCTCTTCCTTTGACAACATAACATACATACAATATGATGTTTCTCACCTCTGATCTTTTTTCCATTTACTTATGGTTGGTTATTTAAAATAATGCCAATTCACTTCAAGTATTGGCATCAAATTTTACCGGCTGGTGTACACTAGTGACTCACTTAAGCGTCAGTTATTTAACTGGAACTAATGTTGGTGTGAGTAAAATATTTCCATTTACTTGAAATAGATTTGCCGATTTATTTGTTTATTTATTTATTTATAATATACTGTAATACATTAAACACACTGCAAGTATTTTCTTTAATTTATATACTTGTTTCGTGAAAAAGGGAGGCTACCATTATACCTGGTAGGTGAAGTTGACCAGAAATTTATGGTGATCATTAAGGACCAAACTCCGAATCCATGACGTGACTTTTGTTCATCATTCTCATCCTAAATTTACCACTGTCGGTAGTTTCAAGAATTAACGCAGTCATTTACTGAATATTCTTTGTAAAAAAATGAAATTTAAATTAATTATTTATAGGAGATAAGTATTATGATCAGTAAATATACAGATATGCATTACTGACCACCTCCGAACACAAGGACGGCTAAAAATAGCCACAGGCGGTCACAGTCAAGGTCACTTTCCCTTTCTTGTCACTGGCAAATGGGGGTGGGGGGAAAGGGGTGATGATAGCAGCTGTGTTTATTACCGGGGTATATTGTTCTTTTATGGTATGTTAGACAGGTTTATAATACATTTTTATTATTTTAATATACCGGTAATCTTCATTTTAATCCAGCTTCCCAGACGTAAGTTTCAGTATAAAATAATTAGTGGCAGAACCTTGTGAGAGGTTTACCATGTTTCCATCACCACTCTTGACACGCTAAACCGTAATATTTAAGAGGTAAGAATTTTATCTCTGGTGCTTAAGACGACCCCCTAACTTTGGGCTGATTTTTTTTTTGTTCAAATTCCGTCTTGTAGGCCGAGATATACGGTAGGTGTAATTCAAGATTATTTTCTTTAAATCAACACTGCACTGCACTATATATTATCAATATGTTAACTAAAGTTCAGAATGACCAATAATTTCAATGAAAAATACAAAAATATTCAAGACACCAACAAAACAGATGTTCACTCCACCGTTTCAAAGTCTCAACTGACGCCTTGTGAGCGAATCACACATCTGATGGGTGCACAATGCTACCTGACCTAGTTCACAGACGCTACCTGACCTAGCTTGGAGCTACCTGACCTAGCTTGGAGAAGGACGTGCTCGTGTTAGTGACCAGAGGAAATGGCCACAGTGGTAGTTGGGGATCGTTGTATTGTGGGGGAAGAGGGAAGGAGTGTGAGGAAGGACGACCTCCTGGCTACTCTGTTAAGTCAGCTGGAGCAATTGAGGAGAGGGAGATGGACGTGTTAAAGTGGGAGAACGAAGCCCTCAGGACTGAACTCCTTCAGGTAGGTGTCCTGCCTCGCAGGACACCTGCGAAGGAGGAACAGGCGTGGAGAGTGGTTGCCTCCAAGGGGACTAGGGTCAGACTCAGGAAAGCTGACCAGGGTGTGGAGAGCAGTAACCCCTACCAAGTGCTGGAGGAAGCTGGTGAGGAAGAGAAGAGGCAGGACGAGAAGAGGCAGGACGAGGAGAAGAGGCAGGACAAGGAAGCGAAGAGGCAGGACGATGTGGTGCCAGGAGTGAAAAGGGCAGTTGTTCAGACCCTGCCCAGTGGTAAGGTTGTGGTAATTGGGGACAGCCAGGTGAGGTTCTCAGATAGGACTTTTGTGCAAGAGATGGGAAATGTAGTACTAGGGTGTGTTTTCCTGGGGCTGGGATAGGGCATGTAGCTGAGAGGATAGATAGGGTTTTGTCAGGGGAGGGTACCAAGCCAGTCTTAGTGTGGGAGGTAACGACATAGGAAAGGTTAGAAGTGAGGAACTTTTCAAGAGGTATAGGGAGGCGCTGGGGAAGATTAGAGATAGGGGAGGGATCCCAATAGAATGTGGTGTCTTGCCTAGAAGAGGAGTTGGTCGTGAATGGCTGTCCAGGGCAATTGCTATAAATTGCTGACTGGAAAAACATTGTGAAAGCAATGGTTGGGCATTCATTGATAACTGGCAACCATTCTATGGCAACGACTACCTGTACAGTCGTGACAGAGTACACTTGTCTCGCGTGGGGGTAAAGATGTTGTCTGCATCCCTGGAGTGTGAAATTGTCACTCCAAAGGGGAGTTTCGCCAGTAGAGAGAAGTCGGGGTAAGTGGGAGTAAAAAAAACAAGCAGGTCCTGGGGAGTAATATTGGTTACTCAGGACAAGGGGTAAAACAGGACCAGGGAAGGGTAGGTATAAATGTATACCATACAAACAGTAGGAGCGTTAGAAATAAAATAGACTTGCTGAGAGCGGTTGCGAGAATCTTAGACGTCTGCTGCTTAATCACTGACGTGGATGGAATCTAATGACAAGAACTTTATCAGAGTACAGGAAGGGTACAACCTTTTTCACAAGGACAGGGAAGGTAGGAAGGGAGGAGGGGTCGCACTCTTCGTCAAGGATACATTAAAATGTTGTATTAATAATTCAATAAAGGGTGAAATAGGAACCGAGTCTGTGTGGGTAGAAATCACGGAAGGAAGAGAAAAACTAATTATGGGAGTGATTTACAGGCCCCCCAAGTCTTGGCAAAGAA